>NC_025998.2:50904008-51006079 GCF_000442705.2 Elaeis guineensis
CTCCACCCTGGCCCTCTTCGCCGAACCGGAGGTCGTCGCGCCCTTCCTCTTCTGAGCTCTCATAGCCTTGGCGAGAATCCGCGTGGCTTCGGCATCCATTGCTAAAAAAAAAAAAAAAAAAAAAATAGGAAAAGAAAAGAAGAAAGAAGAAGCGGCACCGATCAGTCCAGAGTCAAAAAAAAAAAAAAAAAAAGAGGAGAAAAGAGAAAAAGAAGAGAGAAAGAAAGAGGAAGAAAAAAAAAAAAAAGAGAGAAAAGAGAAGAAGAAGGCAAAAAAAGGAAAGATAAATACTTGCTGGATCCTGAGGGCTCAGGCCGATGTTGAAAAGAAGCTGCTCCTTCAGAAGGTTAGGAAGGGAAGGAGCGGGATAACTCAGAAGCTTCTGGGCAGCCTGGAGGTCGTCCTCTCCCAGGCTGGGAGCCCGGCGGACGGAATCCCTCAGAGACCCCCAAGGGGGCAGACCTAGTTCCAGGGTCGGGCAGTAGACAAAGAGAAATTTCTCCTTCCAGTTGTGAATCGAAGAAGGGGCGCCCTTCAGCAACCCCTTCTTACCGAACTGGGGGGAGAAGTACCACCAGTCCTTCGCTGAAGGATGGCGTTTGAAGGTGTAGAAATGCCTGAACAATGAGAGGGATGGCTGGACCTCGGCTATATGGCAGAGAGAGAGAAACCCTATCAAAAACTTAAAGGAATTCGGGGCCACAGAGGCGAGAGAAATGTCTAAGAAGCGAAAGAAGGCAGCAACAAAGACAGGAAGCGGAAGCCGGAGTCCGGCACGGAATGCCTTCTGGTACAAACAAAAGCGACCAGGAGGGGGAGCGCTGGCCCGGTCAGAGGGGCCAGGTAGCTCCAGGTCGTACTCCGAAGGAACCCCGTACCGAGCCCTTATCAGGAGGAGTTCGTCCGGAGTCGACGAACATGGAATGGCGCCCGGTGCGAAAATCGGGCGGGGCCCTACCTCGGACGCGGGTTCGTCCGCAGAGACAGGGGCCTGGGGGTTCGAAGCAGAAGAACTCCCAGAACTGACGGGGGCAGAAGAGTCGGAAGACATTTTTCAGGGGGAGAACCTAAAGGATCCTAGAAAGGCAAATCGACAAGGGAACGAGACGCCGAAGGTCAACTCAGAAGAAGACACAAAAGAAAAGAAAAGAGGAGAAGCCCCTAGGCGGTAAGAAGAAGAAGGTTGGCACTAACCTATCTTGCTCTGGGGACCTGGGGAGCGAGAAGCGGGAGGCGCCTACGGCTCGAGAGGGCGTTCGCTAGAGCAGGCTCTCGGGGAGAAGACAGACGCCAGCAAGAAATCAGAAATGGAGTAGGACGCCTGAAGGGGGGAGGACGGGTTTAAATAGACTCTAGGATCCGGCGCCATAATGATCGCGAATCCCCCCAGGCCAGTCCGCATCCGACGCGTGTCCCACTCCCCGTGGCAGACGGCTAAAGGCGGCTGGCAGTTGGCAGGATCATAATTGCACCGTACCTAGGCCAGCGTACCTGCGGGGCTTTTGAAGCATCCCCTCATACCGCCCCAATTCGAAAAGACTCCGGCACGCACTCATTTAATGCCCAAAATATCTGGGAGCGGCAGGGCGCGGGATTCGAAGGGACGGTTCCGGCTATACCTCTGTGTACTTCCTTCATTTGAAATTCAAACTCGGATGTAGGGGGACTGGTGTTGGGTATAAAATACCCACAGCCGAAACCCTCAACGGAATCGACATAAGTGCAGCTCTGCCCGGGCTCCCACGGGAGCCGGGCTCCACCGACGACGGCAAGTGCAACTCTGCCCGGACTCCTACGGGAGCCGGGCTCCACCACCGACAGCAAGTGCAGCTCTGCCCGGACTCCTACGGGAGCCGGGCTCCACCACCGACAGCAAGTGCAACTCTGCCCGGACTCCTACGGGAGCCGGGCTCCACCGACGATGGCAAGTGCAACTCTGCCCGAACTCCTACGGGAGCCGGGCTCCACCACCGACAGCAAGTGCAGCTCTGCCCGGACTCCTACGGGAGCCGGGCTCCACCGCCGACAGCAAGTGCAACTCTGCCCGGACTCCTACGGGAGCCGGGCTCCACCACCGACAGCAAGTGCAGCTCTGCCCGAACTCCTACGGGAGCCGGGCTCCACCGCCGACAGCAAGTGCAACTCTGCCCGGACTCCTACGGGAGCCGGGCTCCACCACCGACAGCAAGTGCAGCTCCGCCAGGACTTCTACGGGAGCCGGGCTCCACCGCCGACAGCAAGTGCAACTCTGCCCGGACTCCTACGGGAGCCGGGCTCCACCACCGACAGCAAGTGCAGCTCTGCCCGGACTCCTACGGGAGCCGGGCTCCACCGCCGACAGCAAGTGCAGCTCCGCCCGGCTCCTGTAGGCTCCACCGCCGACAGCAAGTGCAGCTCCATCCAGACTCCTACGGGAGCCGGGCTCCACCGCCAACATCAGAACAGCTCAGCCCGGACTCCTACGGGAGCCAGGCTCCGCTCTCAGTTTCAACTGCTAGTAAGCTCCATCCGGACTCCCACGGGAGCCGGGCTCCGCCGCCAACATCAGAACAGCTCCGCCCGGACTCCTACGGGAGTCGGGCTCCGCTCTCAGTATCAACTGCTGGTAAGCTCCATCCGGACTCCTACCAGAGCCGGACTTCACCCTTAACTTTGATTGCAGCGCAGCTCTGCCCGGACTCCTACGGGAGTCGGGCTCCACCGACGACAGCAAGTGCAGCTCCGCCCGGACTCCTACGGGAGCCGGGTTCCGCAAGTGCAGCTCCGTCCGGACTCCTACGGGAGCCGGGCTCCGCTCACGACCCCAACCGCCAGGAGGACCTCTCCCGGACCTCAACAGAAATCGGGCTCCGACCGTTACCGAGCTTCAATCGACAGATCCACGCCCCCTGACAGGCCCTCAAAACGGCCACGACCCTGCTCCACTTCCTGTGGCAGACTCCGCACAGTATCATCATTCCCTGACAGGCCACAGTAACCATAACGACCCTGCTCCACTTCCTGTGGCGGACTCCGCACAGCTCCACTATCCCCTGGTAGGCCACAGTAACGGCCACGAACCTGCTCCACCTCCTGCGACAGATACCATGCGATTCTCCTATCCGCTGACAACGGACGCTGCTCCGCCCCTCATAACAGATTCCACATGGCGGGCCGAGGTGATGGCCACGCGTCCGCTCCACTATCTTTCGCAATCAATTCCCCTGACCATGGGCGGACCACTACCAGGCGGTTACAAACGTCGCCATCAGTCCGTTGCCTCCTCCGCCTATAAAAGGGGGACCCAGATACGTTATTCTTTAAGCTCATTTTCCTTATCTCAAAACTCTGCTAAATTCTCCGTTCGAGCACTCCATTCTTGTTGAGGCAGAGAACTGACTTGAGCGTCGGAGGGTCTTGCCGGAGCAACCCCACCTCCGGTTTAGACTTCCCTTGCAGGTCCCGACGGTGACCGCGGCTTCCCCGACTCCAGCTTCTCCGGCGCAAGCGGATTTTTGCACCAACAAGTAGCATATCCAAAAATACCATAAGCATCTTATATGCACCAAGACTATATTATATCTATCCCCATAGCAAGCATTGTAGTTATTGGATGTATGCCTAGAAGCCAATCTTGGCTGGCACATTTTATATCTTTAGGATATGATTTTGTACTTATTGGACAGTTATATTATCATTTATATTTATGTGTCCATGAATCATCCAAGAGATTAATAAGATGATGACACATATTCTTAAAGAGTTGAAAATTTGAGGCATATATCATTGATGGTTGATTCCTAATTACTCCTGATCATAAGATCATCATGAGGATGGTGATTGATTCGGATAGACCAGTGCATAAATCGCTTCCTTCGAACAGATAGATCTCGAGTCTGTAGTGTAGAGACACTGGAGCGAGAGTGCAGATGGTTGTTAGAGAACAACTAGCAGTGAGCATGACCAACATGAGAAGTCACATGGATGTCTGCTCACTCATTAGTGACTTTCTCGATACTGTAGTTGTATGACTGATCTTTTGACCTGAGATGATACTACTGCTCGCAATGAGGCTGTTGGAGTTTGACTGACACATCAACATGGATCTCAAGGAGCCCTTATAATAGATATTGGCGACAGTTGATCTACTGTAGGAGTGGGGTGTGCATCAAGATGGGATCTATCAATCCTAGTAGAAGAGAGTAATCTTATAAAATTTAAGAGGCTGAGTCCTTAAGTCTATGACCATAGCAGTGTGATTGATGAAAAAAAAATTTCATAGAATCACATATGGACTTAAGCTAATTGAATCTATCATATGACCGATGTTGAGGTTTGACGATTTATCCATGACCTGCCATCTAGTTGAAACTCATGATAGAGGGACTGAATCACACGTTAACTACACTTAGAGGTTCATTTTAATTTTACTGAGTTGCCACTACATACTGCTAGGTGTCACTAGTGGATTATGAGAGCTCACAAGGATTGTTCTGGATCGACAATCCTTGTTGAGTTAGAGTAAAATTATTCTAATCCATTGAAAAAAGTTTCAATGATATGATGATAGAGATCATTGTAGGTCTCACTACTAGATAGAATTAAACCTATGAGGTTACACAACAAAGAGATTAGGCCTGAAATAAGTAATTGAGCTTATAAAATATCAATTGAGTTTAAAAAAATCTATTGGGTTCATAGTAACCTTGCTAGCACATGGTTGGATCCAATTTTTTTTTTCATTGAGATTACTTATTTGATAAGTTAATTCTAACTTAATTACCTACTAATAACCTACATGAATAAGATTTATGAGACTTCAATTATTGGGTGTCTAAGGTTATGGATCACATAAATTAAGGATGCAAGTTCCTTATGAATCTCCTTGATAGTTATTATGGGGCGCCACCTTGATTTGATCAATTTGGACGTGTCCATTGATTAGAGGACCTTTTGTTTTCATATAGGGCATCTCTTGGGTGTATTTTGAGGTGTCTAATTATGGGTGCAAGGGCTTCAATTATTGGTGCCTAATGGGCTTCTTAATGTAAGTTAGATAAGTTAATAGGAATCCTAATGCAAGTAGGACTTGTATTATGAGATTGAATAGGATCAATCCTTGTGCCTATTTAAAAAGACCTCTCTTAAGATCTCTAGAGCATTAAACCAGCAGCCTCTCACACCCAAAGGCTCTCCCACACCCTCTCTTCCTCTCCCTTTCTCTCCTCTTGGGTGTTCTATACACCCCTTTCTTGTGACACGCGCCCCAAGGAGTTCCATGCTCAAAAGAGTTTGGATGTCTCTTTCTTACTAGTTTCTAGTATCTGATAGCAGCATATAGAAAGAAAAAACTCTAGAGAGAAGGAGAAGAAGAAGATCAAAGAGAAAGATCAAGTGTTGATCGCGATCTAGGTTTCATTCAGATTCAGCAGGCTGAATTTTGAAGAATCAAAATTCAGATTATAGAGAGCTATTTCAGACTAATCTTGAGTGGATATTTGTACAGATCAAATACTTATATGGCTAACAGAGAGCTTCATCTCTTTCAGATCTAGTTTTGAAGAAAAAGATTGCGAAACAGGTATGTGATTTGATCACAATCTGAATTTCAAAATATATCAATTTCAGCATATAAAATAGATCCATATGATTTTATATTTTTTATGTATATAAAATTTAGATTCAAAGTATTTTAATTTTATTCTCTACTATAATATTTAGAAAATAAAAATTTTGAAACACATATGCATGAATCAAATCCTAAAATCCAACAGTGGTATCAGAGCCACAGATTTTCATATGCTGAATTTTAATATACATATTTTTGAAAAAATTTTAAAATTATTTTTTTTTTGATATATGAGATGTATGGATAGATCTTCAAATCTAATATTTAATTTTAAATTTAATTCTAGAATATATAGTTGATATGTTGATGCATGCATAGATCTGAAAATTGATCTAGAAAGAGTTCTAGTTCATGTGAAATAGATACATGCATGAAACCTAAATTTTTTTATGATCTGAATTTTGATTCATATGTATGATATATGATTACATATTTAGATCATAAATTTAGCTTTAATCTAATCTATGATTAGTATATGAGATATATGATATCATGTTTAGATCTGAAATTTGGTTTAAGATCTGATTTTACATGCATATATGTGATATATGTTTGTATGTTAGAACTTGAAAATTATTTTTATATTTTAATACTTACTTTCATGTAAAGTATTTAGATCTGAAATATGATTTTAGAATCTCAAATTTATGTTTGTGTATGAAGATTTTGGTCATGAAAAATTCAAAAATTAAGTCATATAATATGATTACATCTAAGATTTTTGATTTGGGACATATGGGTCTAATTTGATTAAGTAATTGATTAAACTGAGTCAAGTGTTAAATTGAGTTAGATCAATTAAGTTAATGATCATACAATTATTGTTGATCGAATCAATTGAGTCCCATATGTAGAATCGATTAACCTAAGGACCTAATTTGGCTTATTGATTTGAGCTCGATTCACTTGAACTAACCAATTCTGATCAATTGTCCAATTGGTGTCTAAGATAAATAATTGAAGGTGATTATTTAATTAGTTCCGTTCTCTTATCTGGCTAATTTATTGGTATCTAAAGAATGCAACGGGGGGACCCCCACTAATCTTCACTTATCTGACTAATTTGAAAGATTGTGTCACAAATATGGTTACTTAGTGGTTTGATTTAGCTCATGCCAATTACATCAGTCATGTGATGACTGATTAGATGAGACCTAAATCCAAATCTATCCACAAAATATTAAGTCCAAGGTATTCCACCATTGTAGATGTGCGGGCGTGCTACCGGGTTGATTGTTCTCGACTGATCACAGTGGTTCAGTTGCATCAGGAACACGCAATCACTCTATTAGCAAAGAGTTGCTACAGGATAACTATTAGATGAGGGACCTAATGATGGCTTTACACCTGCTTGTGAACAGTGGGTCTGACTTAACTAAGAAGTGTGGACAATAACTGTTAGGTGAGCCCACATGACTTAGAGATCAAATAGCTACAATATGCTTAGAGAAGCATCTGGGCAAAGAGTTGTTCATGCATCGGTGTTTATTCATATTACTAATAACTGTTAGGTGAGGTGCACGGCATCGGTGGGACCGTAGCACCCACTAGAAATCTAATTATCATGTTAGAATTTTTGTTTCTCCATCTAGAGAGTGTGGGAGTTCTGATAAAATAGTGAGAGTCTTTTTTTGCATCTAAAAATTCTTAGAATAAAATTATAAATAAATACAAACACCCAATTAGAATCTTTGCTCTCTGCTATTCATTGTGTCAGCCTCCAACCCTCTAGCTTGAATCCTAGATATCAACTGATTAACCCAAATCGTGTACATAGATTGGCTTACAAACTTAAGAATTATTTTTAATTTTAAAAAATTAAGCAATATTCTCTAATAGATTATTCTAATGTTAACAATCCGTCCAACCCATAGTCAACGAGCTATACTTGACGAGTGGATGGACAATGACAATAAAGATAGGTGCTATGCATGAGTACATGTACACTGCAAATGACATGTTGATTCATCTACAAGTGTTGTGAGGTGATCAGAGTCGCACAGCACATGTGATGCATGATGGACAGTCAGTCTATGATTGTTATTTGATAATGATCGAGGATATTAAAGAGCTTAAAAGGCTCGACATGACCATGCATAAGGAATTGCTTATGGGTTTGATCCTGTGATCCCTGATTAGTTTATATGGATAGTTTATAGTAAACTACCATATGCAAGACTATCATGGCACTTTATCTGAATTGGTCAAAGTGTTGATAACAAAAAAATCTTAAAAGAGTTCAGAGGTAAATACTTGGAGAGTCTAAAGAAATAAAGACACATCTAGAGTAGGTATATCGAAATTGCTCAATACTGTCCTTACGATTTCCTCTTCTCTTAGTTGAGCTACAGACTCTAGTGTAGAGTCGATGAAAAGGTAGAGGGCTGAGAAAATAACCCTTCAATTGGCTATAGGGCAATAGTTGCTGCTGCAGCCATGGGTATTTGTCCTTTGCGATTATCATTTGGATTTAGTTTTTAGAGACAGTCTCTATCATTTGCATGTTGATGCACATGTAAACTTAATTGAGTAATCAGTGAATGCCATTGGATCTGAGAGATCCAAAATTGAGATAAAATTTAAAGTATATGTGGAACCTATAGCTAAGTCATATTGAAGAAGAAATGATTAACAAACTGAAAAAATATAGGCTTGGGCTTATTGACTGTTGAGTCAAATCTAGTTTGTGCATTATCTCTTTGAGAAAATATGACCAAGCTACTCTTGTGAGACAAAAAGAAAAAGACCACTAAGATACTTATCCTTGTACATATTTGATGTGTAGCCCATGTAATGTGCTAACCAGGGAGTTGTCTCTACTTTATATATGAGATACAAATCTAAAATTTTTGAAAGGTTCAACAAATTTAAATGTAAGTGAAGAAATAAATTAAAAAATTTTTGAAGGTACTTCAATCGGATCGAGGATGCAACACCATTGAAAGAAATTTTTTGATTATCTCATAAAATGGTATTGTTTCATATTTGACCCCTCTTAGTAAATCTCAGCTCAATGAGATAAGAAGAGTCATGAGACTATATGAGATATGATCTGGTCCATAATGAAATTCACTGATTTATTTATATTTCTTTAGGGACATGCTTTATTTTTATGAAATTGGATTCTCTCTAAACCTATTCCTACCACACCATATAAGATATGACATGGTGAGAGCTAAATCCTGATTATTTTGAGATTTAAGAATGTCCAACCTATGTCTAGGATAGTAGGTGGATATATTAGAGGATAGGTCTATAAAGCTCTTCCTAAAAGAGTTTGAGATATTACTTTTCAATGGGATTACAATATGATTGTGACTCAATGCTATCTTTTTGAAAAACTGTTTAACAAAGATGAAGCAGTGAGAGAAAAGTTAAGCTCTAAGAGAGTATCTCTGAAGAGCAAGGAGCCTTGGGACCTTCAAAACATATTAATCATAAGCCAGTAGACATATATTCCTCCTCCATCTCGTACACATAGTAGGATCTTTAATCCTCTCGAAAAGTACTTGAATATGCTTAATAGAGGATATAGAGAAAATTATTTCTCACAGAAGATAGGAAATATAGAGATGATCCCAGAACCTACAATGAGGCGATGTGAGATATCGACTTCTAGAAAGGATGTGAAATAGCTTTCTTGAGTAGAGATCTTTTGAAGATTTCTATATGGAATAGCCTATAGATTTCACTTCTTGTGATGGTTATCACAAAGACCACAATACCCTTGGAGTTGGAACATTTATTTCAATGATATGATCAAATTATTTGATCAGATATGAGAAATTATGGGTTTTAAAAAGATCGGTAGGAGTGTCCAATACTGACATCGATTAAAATATGGTTGAATATAGATTTCTTCATGAAAGATATAAAGTGAGCATCCTAAAGATCTATAGAGATAGATGCAATTGGATGCTTGTATTTTCACAAATAAAGGACAGAGATCGGATGCTGAAAGCGTTTAGTATAGAAATCTCGGAGAGGGGTCTGCTACTCTTTCAGGCTAGTCGTATACCATAAAGTATTTGAACTGATTATACCATGATTATCAAAAATAGATATCAGTTGTATCCAGGCTGTGAGTGCTGGATTGCTGTGAAAACATCCTTAAGCTCTTAAGAAGAACTGAGGATATATTCGGAGAAGGATCGAAGCTTGGAGTGGGAGGATACATCAATTCAGACTTTATGTTTGATGTTGATGGTAGAATATCTACATCATGAATGTGTTCCTATCAGATGTGTAGGATGCATTCTGGTTGTAATGTTAGTTACAGTATTAGTTGTCATACAATCAGATGCCGTGACACTATACTGCAAAGACAATGTCACCATAGCCCTTGCTAAGGAGCCTAGGTCTCACTAGATATCTAAGCTTAGAACAGTAGAACACACGACTACTGTGAGTAGAAATATATAGAGGTGTAGAGAGCAAACTCCACATGTGATGTGGATAATCCACTGGTAAGTCACTTGACTAGCCTAAGACTATAGCCTATCTTATGAAGATAGGGCTTGGTACATTGCAGATTGGTTTTAGTACAAGTGGGAGATTGTTGGATGTATGCCCTAGAAACCAATCTTGACTGACATATTTCATATCTCTAAGACATAATTTTGTACTTATTGGGCAGTTATATTATCATTTATATCTATGTGTCCATGAATCATCCAAGAAATTAACAAGATGATGACATGTATTCTCAAAGAGTTGAAAATTTGAGGCATATGTCATTGATGGTTGATTCCTAAATTACTCCTGATCATAGGATTATCATGAGAATGGTGATTGATCTGGATAGACCAGTGCACAGATTGCTTCCTTCGGATCGATGGATCTCGAGTTTGTAGTGTAGAGACACTGGAGTGAGAGTGCAGGGGGTTGTTAGAGAACAACTAGCACTGAGCGTGACCAACACGAGAAGTCACATAGATGTCTGCTCACTCGTTAGTGACTTTCTCGATGCTATAGTTGTATAATTGATCCTTTGACCTGAGATGACACTACTGCTCGCAGTGAGGCTGCTGGAGTTTGACTGACACATCAACATGGGTCTCAAAGAGCCCTTGTAGTGGATGTTGACATCAGTTGGTCCACTATAGGAGTGAGGTGTGCATCAAGATGGGATCTATCGACCCTAGCTGAAGGAAGTAATCCTATGAGATTTAAGAGGTTGAGTCCTTAAATCTATGGCCATAGCAGTGTAATTGATAAAAAAAAATTTTCATAGAATCACATATGGATTTAAGCTGATTGAAACTATCATATGACCGATGTTAAGGTTTGATGATTTATCCATGACCTGCCATCTAGTCGGGACTCACGATAGAGGGACTAAATCACACGTTAACTACATCTATAGGTTTATTTCAGTTGTACTGGGTTGCCACTACATACTGCTAGGTGTCACTAGTAGATTATGAGAGCTCAGTAGGATTGTTCTGGATCGATAATCCTCATTGAGTTAGAGTGCAATTATTTCGATTCATTGAAAAGAGTTTCAATGATACGATGATAGAGATCATTGTATGTCTCACTACCAGAAAGAATTGAATCTATGAGATCACACAACAAAGGAATTAGGTCTGGAATACGTAATTAAGCTTATGAAGTGTCAATTGGGTTTAGAGAAATCCATTGGGTTCATGAAAACCTTGCTAGCACATGGTTGGACCCAATTCTTCTTTCTGTTGGGATTACTTATTCGATAAGTTAATTCTAACTTAATTACCTACTAATAACCTACATGAATAAGATTCATTAAACTTTAATTATTGGGTGTCTAAGATTATGGATCACATAAATTAAGGGTGCAAGTCCCTTATAAATCTCCTTAATAGTTATTATGGGATGCCACCTTGATTTGATCAATTTGGGCGTGTTCATTTATTAGAGGGCCTTTTGTTTTCATATGGGGCATCTCTTGGGTGTGTTTTGGGGTGTTTAATTATGGATGCAAGGGCTCCAATTGTTGGTACCTAATGGGCTTCCTAATATAAGTTAGATAACTTAAGTTAATAGGAATCTTAATGCAAGTAGGACTTATATTATGAGATTGAATAGGATTCAATCCTTATGCTTATTTAAAGAGACCTCTCCTAAGTTCTCTAGAACATCAAAATCAGCAGTCCCTCACACCCAAAAGCTCTCCCAATGCCCTCTTTTTCTCTCTCTTCTCTCCTTTTGGGTGTTCTATACACCCCTTCCTTAGGATGCATGTCCTAAGGAGTTTCATGCCCAAAGGAGTTTGGGTGTCTCTTTCTTACTGGTTTCTAGTATCTGGTAGCAGCATATAGCAAGAAAAAACTCTAGAAAAGATGGAAAGAAGAAGATTAAGTGTTGATCGTGATCCAGGCTTCGTTCAGATTCAGCAGGCTGAATTTTGGAGAATCAAAATTTAGATTGTAGAGGGCTATTCTAGGCTGATCTCGAGTGGATACTCATAGAGATCAGACACTTGTGTGGCTAATAGAGAGTCTCATCTCTTTCAGATCTAATTTTGAAGAAAGAGATTACGAAATAGGTATGTGATTTGATCATAATCTGAATTTTAGCATATATCAATTTCAGCATATGAAATAGATCCATATGGTTTTATATTTTTTATGCATACAAAATTTAAATTAAAAGTATTTTAATCTTATTCTTCACTGTGGTGTTTAGAAAATAAAAATTTTAAAACACATATGCATGCATCAAACTCCAAAATCCAACAGTAGTTACACAACAAGTCTACTATAGTTCTTGACATAACATTGACTTAGCAAGAAGGAAAGCCTCAAGAGTGTTATCAACATTAGGATTTTCAATTTTCAGATCGCTTAACCAAATTGGTCAGCTAAGTAGGTGGGAGGCTTCTCATTACTTTTCTTAGATACTAACAAGTTGGCCAAATAAGCAAACAGACCTAATTAAATAACCATTTTTAGTATTTTTCTAGACATCAATTGATCAATTGATCAAGAATTGGTTAACCCATAGTTGCTGTCACTACAACTTAATATAATTTTCATAAGGATTTTCTCGATCTCAAGCACAGTCTAATATGAACATTTAAAATTCAACTGTATATCAATTGAATCTATAATTCTACTATATATGCATCAATTCATATCAAATCATATGAATACATAATCATAACATGATTATGGACATAGCATAAATCATAACATGCTTCAATTCAATATTATCAGCATATAAGCATGTGATTGAACCAAACAAGGTCTGCTTTGATACCACTATAGGATTTGATAAGCATAGTGGAAGCAAAATAGATTTTCAAATTTTACATAATAAAACTCCAAATAATCAAATCATAATCCCAAAAATCCCTTGATGATAAAAAACACATGCATATATATAGGTAAGTGTTGAATAATATCTATCATGCTATATCCAAAATTCTGACAGAGTTTCTACTAAACACCCAAATGTTTGCCCTCCAATATTGATCTACACTAGAGTTGATTCAAGACTCTTGCTCTCTAATTTTGTTCCTCCTACTGAATTCTTTCTCAAAGAATTCTGTCAAGCAACACAACACCTGGTCTTCCTTCCTCTCCTCCTAGCCTTTTTCTCTCTTTCTTTCTTTTCTCCTTGTCTTGCCAATTCTCTTCCTAATCCCTTGTCCTAAAATCAATCTTGTCTTTACTATTTTGGACTTGTATTAACAAGGGAAGAAACAAAGTTATTGGAATAATAGGGAGACGGGTGTAAGAAAAAAGAGATTGGGATTTTTCTGATAAATTAGAACCTTGGGTGTGCCCCCTATTTATAGGTAGCATGCAGATGCCTTCCTCACCATCTCACACCTTTCCCAAGGATCATCATATGTCCATCCAAATTTCTCATGCCCATCTGATGTCTTATGACATGTGGATAACATCAAGAATTAATCCGAAGAGACATCTCCTCGCAGAAGGACTCTTCAGCAAAATTAATTCCCGGTGGTTCTTCCGAAGTGTTGCGAGACTTCAAGGATGTGCCAACTCCATCCAAAGGATGGAAATCCATTAAGTGACCATCCAATGATCAATAAGGGAGGTGCTCAATCTGATTAGGCATGGAGAAAATTAGGATACCTTAACCACTTGGACTCTGAGTCCAAGTGGTGCTAAGAAAAAGGGGTTAGCTAGGTTCATCTTTATCCATTTGTTTCGATGACTAAAAGAAGTGTTTCAGAAATAGAAGGACCCTTAACACAAAATAGAGATCTGATTCCATGCCCCATATGGATTTTGGTGTGGAATCAAGTGGATAAACATGAAGGAAGAGGCACCCCAGACCAAGGGGTGCCATTTCAAATGTGCGCATAAAGAAAATCCCACACGCCAAGATAGATAAACTCTGGTGCGTGAGTTTCAGATTAGATGGTTTCAACCCCTTGGCTCAACTAGCCAAGGGTCAACCAAATCAAACCCAAAAGAAGCTTGAGTTTAATTGGATTTAATTAGTCCAAATTAGGAATCGATTTGAAATTAGAAGCTAGGGTTTGCAACATGTGCTAGCATGTTCATCCTGCAAATATGATTTAGTCTAATTAGACCCTGGATCAATTTTCTTTATGTGTTATCCATTGGATTTCATATCTAACCAGCAGTAGGTCTGAGTGCAAGTTGACTTGATTTGATTAGAATCCTATCTAATCGATTTAAGTCCATCGAGCTAATCTGATTTCAATAATTAGAACCCTTTCTAATTGGCGATTGAATTAAACTCTTTAATTCAATAATATTGACATCTAGTAATGTATCATGTCTATGTGAAAGATATGAAATTTTGATAAAAATATCAAAAATATCTTTCAGTGATAAGTTACCATATAATTGAATCCTGCGATCATACTACATCCCGAATATGACTATGGATATAAAATCTTATCAAATCTAAATTTATATTCATATTTCTCTCAATCTTATAATGATAATTCGATTAATAAAATATAAAAAAAAATTAATTTTTATTCTTCTTTGATCAAAGTCTTCTTGAATCGTCATTTGATTAGAGCAAGTAGAATGCAATCTTCTCTTACCAAGAGTGATCGATTTCATGTTGATCTACTCACAACCTCCATACACAATCCATCATATCTAGAATATCTCGTATATGACTAAATCATGAATGACAATAAACCAAAATATGGATTCATATATACAAGGTTCTATAGTAGTCTCAGGTTGAAGAATTATTTGCACAACTCCCACTAAGAGAAATATCTTCTGACAGATAAATAAGACTCCATAAGATGTTCTCAAGACAGATCAATTCAGAGAACTCATTCTCTAATGAGCACCCACATCTTTATATTAGTGTCTCACACAAGTGATTATGAGATCAATCATCCACTCCATTAAGCATACATAGGATGTACTAGTCTTACCAAAAAATATTGATCTCTGACTTAATGATCCAACGACTGAAAATATTTGAGATTAAAATTTTAAAATTTTAGGTCTCACAGGCATGATCTCATCATAGTCCTAAAATTATTATCCTAATCTATAGAGTTCACCATAATCTTAATAAACATAAGATATAGTATATGATGAAATATAAATACCTTTTATTTATCCATAAAAATATCAATTACATGAGTCAGGAAGATTAAAAAAAACTCATAAAAATATAAATTTTGGTTGGCTTTTAGGATATTATTCTTTCAAGCCCAAATCTAGACCCAAATTCAATCGAACCCAAATTCCTATTTGATTCAACTTGTATTTAGCCATAATTAATTTGATCTAATTAAATTAAGACATATAGCATTTGCACATTAGTCCTCCTTGAACTTGCTAACATTTAGCAAATAAGTTCTTGCTTCTTATAATAATTACAAGTTAATCCAATTATCAATTATATTGATAATTTGGATTCCAACTATCTGATCAGTCTCAAAACTCCTTATATGTATGACTCAATAGGTTCTATTCTATTTGGTAGTAAGATGTTATAATCTCCATCACAAAATCATTAAAACTCCTTTCAATGGATTAGAATGTTTCTAATTCTTTCCAATTAGAACTATTTGATTATCTATTTGATTCTCTATGGGCTCCATAATCTACTAGTGACACCTAGCAGCATATGGTGACAATCCAACAAAATAGAATGGGATGAACCTTTAGGTACAGTTATCGTGTAATACAGTCCTTCTATCTTTGGTCCCGACAAGATGGAGGTTATAGATTACTCGTCAAACCACAACATCTATCATATATAAGATTTATTTGACTTGAGTTTCTGATGTGAAGTATGTAGAAACTTTTTTCCATTACTCACACTATCTTGGCCAAAGTCTTCTGAACTCAGTCTCATAAATTACATAGGACCATCTTTCTTGTCTACCAAGGATGATAGATTCTATTTTGGTGTGTATCCTATTCCTACAATGAATCTACTACAATCTACTATAGTCCCATAAAGATTCATATGGCTAAAGATCAAGTGTATGTACAATCAAACCATGACAGCCTCACTGTGAACACCAAGGCACCTTAAGTCTAAGGGCTAGTCATACTAGTGTAGCATTGAGCAGGTCACTGACAAGTGGATAACCATCCAAGTGACTATTCATAATGATCATTCTTGATATCTTTATTCTCTAACAAACACTTGCACTCTCAGTCCAGTATCCCCATACTGTAGACTCAAGATTCATCTATCCTAAAAGAAAGTGATTTGTACACTGATCGGATCAATCACCATCCTCACAATTATCTATTGATTGGGAGTATTTAAAAATTAATTATTAATGACATATGTCTAAAATTCTCAATATTAAGAATATACGTCACCTTTTTATTAACTTCTTGGATGATTCATGGATGCATAACACAATATGAATGAAAAATAATCATCCAATTTTATTGATTCTAAAAATTTAATTACAAAATTATGCTTCTAGAAAGTTAATATGTGTCAGCCTAATTGGCTTCTAGGGCATACATCTAATAATATTAATGAAACTTCTTTCAATAGATTGGAATGTTTCTAATTCTTTTCAATATGAATCATTTGATCATCTATCTGATTTTTTATGAACCCCACAATCCATCAGTGATACCTAGCAGTATATGGTGTAGTCCAGTAGAATGGAATGAAATGAACCTCTAGGTATAGTTGACATGTGATATAATCCTTCTATCATAGGTTTTGATAAGATGGAGGTCATGGATTACTCATCAAACCATATCATCTGTTATATGTAAAATTTACTCGACTTGAGTTTCTGATGTGAAGTATGTAGAAATTCTTTTCCACTATTCACACTGTCTTGGTCAAGGTTTTCTAAACTCAATCTTATAAATCGCATAGGATCATTTTTCTTATCTAACAAGGATGATAGATTCCATCTTAGTGTGCATCATATTCCTATAATAAACCTACTGTAGTCAACATGTACTGCAAGATTTTATATGGCTAGGAACCAAATGTATATATAGTCAAACTATAGTAGCCTCACTGCAAACAGTCGAGGCACCTTAAGTCAAAGGGCTAGTCATACAATTGCAGCATCAAGTAAATCATTGACAATTGGATAGCCATCCAAGTGACTTCTCATAATGATCATGCTCAGTACCCTTATTCTATAATAACCATCTGTACTCTTACTCCAGTATCTCTATACTATAGACTTGAGACTCATCTATCCTAAGAAAAATAATTCATGCACCAATCCTACCGAATTAATCACCATCTCCCTGATGATCCATTAATCAAGAGTAAATTTAAAAATTAATCATCAATGATACATGCCTCAAATTCTCAATACTTGAGAATATGTGTCATCATCTTATTAATCTCTTGGACGATTCATAGATACATAACAGAATATGAAGAAAAAAATAATCTAATTTTATCAATTTTAATATTTTAAATATAAAATTATGCTCCTAGAAAGTTTACGTATGTCAGCCTACTTGGCTTCTAGGACATACATCTAACACATGGGTGCTATGGTTAAGAGCATTAGCAATCTGATCGACTATACCCTATTTATATCTCAAGTGAAAAATGTGCTCTTGTAGAAATACAGTCTCTTTGGCATTCCTCTTGTAAAAGTCTTTTGAGAATTCAAAAAACACAAGGCTTCATAGTCTACATTAAGGATGAACTTCCAATGAATCAAATATAGTCACCAGTGCTTCAAAGCTTGCACAATCACATAGAACTCAAGCTCATACATAGAATAATGCGATCAAGCATTGTTCAATTTCTCACTAAAAAAGGCCATGGATCATTTTTCTTGGGGGAGCACAACCCCTATTCCCACATGTGAGGCATCGCAATCAACTTCGAATATCGTATCAAAGTTAGGTAGGGCAAGTATGGGTACACTCGTGAGCCTATCCTTAATCATTTTGAAGCTTTGTTTGGCCTCAGGAGTCCAACAAAAATTTTCCCCTTTCAAATAATCGGTGATGGGGCAATCAAGGAACTAAAATTTTGATTGAAGCATCGATAGAACGACAGAAGTTCATGAAAGCTTCGAATCTTAGTTATGGTTTTTGAGGTTGTCCAATCTTGAATTGCCTTGATCTTAGCGGGATCTACTTTAATCTTGTTGGCAGACACAATATAGCCTCGGAAGATGAAGCTATCAGTTAAAAAAGTATGATTCTTAAGATTTAGATACAGCTGATTTTCTCTCAAGATCTGAAGCAATTGTCGTAGATAGTTCAGATGGAGTTCAGAACTCGTGCTATAGATCAAAATGTTATCGAAGTATACCATGATGAATTTTCCAATGAACGATTGCAACACCTGATTCATGGTATGCATGAAAGTTCTTGGAGCATTGGATATCCCAAAAGGCATAACCAACATTCATATAGTCCTTCTTTAGTTTTGAATACCATTTTCCACTCATCTCTTGGTCGGATATGGATTTGATGATATCTGCTCTTCAAGTCAACCTTGGAGAATATCTTCACACCCCCTAGCATATCAAACATGTCAGCCTCGGGATGGGGAACCTATATTTCACCATGATCTTGTTGATAGCATGACTATCTATGTACATCTACCATGTTCTATCCTTTTTGGGACTGAGGAGAATAGGCACAGCCATGGGACTTATGCTCTCTTTAATATACCTCCTCTTCAACAAGTCAGTGACTTGTCGTGTAGTTCTTCGTGCTCTACTGGGCTCATCCTATAATGGGCTAGGTGTGGGAGACTTACGTCAGCACCAGATCAATGCAGTGCTAGATATCTCTTATAGGGGATAGGCCATCTAGGAGTTCCTCTGTCATAATGTTAGAAAACTCATCTAATAATAGTCGAACAGCTAAAGAAACCTCAAGAGTTTCAATTATTTCTTTTATCACTAAGGCATAAACCATAGGAGATCTTGCTAGGGTTTTAGCAAATTAGGACTTGTTCAAGGCCATTATGGATTGCCTCTCGATGGATAATGGTTTTTAGGATAAATTTGACTTAACCTTTGGCTTTGATTTATTGTTGAGTGGAATCAACCTAATTTTTTTGTTATCCTTGGTGACTATGTTGTGTTCTCCTTCCCATCATGTATGGCGCTATGGTCAAATTGCCAAGGTCTTCCTAAAAGTAAGTGACATCATCTGTGGGCACTACATCGCACCAAACCTCATATGTATAAGTCTTCTCGATGAAAATCTTAACTAGACTTCATTGCATTACTGGAATCTCATCCCCATTCTTAAACTAGATAATTTGATAAGGTTGTGCAAGCTTCTTAACTTTTAATTAAAGCTTGTCAACCATCTCTTAGGAGATAAAATTCTTCGTGCTTCCACGGTCAATTATAATCGAGTAGAATTTTCCTCCAGTATTGCAGATAGTTCAGAAAAGACCGCATCATCTCCAATTATCCTTGATAGTTTTGGATGTTACTAGGACTCGATTAATCATTAGATTTGGTTTAGTAACTTCAGCAGTCTCATCGAGGATCTCTCTATCTCTGATAGCATCTTCTTCTTGCATTTCTACCTCTTCTTCCTATTCACTCTCATCAACATTTTCAATCAAATTTATCCCAGACTGATGAAGGGATCTGTTAGGTTTTTTGAATGTATTTTAACTAATCATATTAATTAAAAAGACTTCACATGATTGTAATTAATCATATTAATTAAATAGAGTTGGAAGCAAAGACAAAAATCTAATCTATTCATCAGTAAAAGGCACAGTGGAAATAAAATAACTATCCAACCCTTCATGTGAAAAAGAACCTATTATCAAGATCCCAATGTACAGAGGAGAAAAGAAATTGAATAAAAGAAGACAACATTTTCTTTTATACCTTTACATGGGTAGATGAACTCCGCAACTGAAGAATGTGGATGAGTTCCTTCTTTGTAGCCACGTAAATGCCTGACCTCCATGAATATCCACATAGAATTAGAGGGCTGATCTATAATCAACTACTTCTCTGGGGTGCTAGCTCTCTTGCAAAACCTTTGCTTGATGGAGGATATTCTCAACACCTTGAGAACAATAGTAGAACGGTAGCTTCTTCAAGATCCTTCTTGCTGAAATCTAAATTTTAGCAAGACAAGGAAGAAGAGAGAGAAACTCTAAAAATGGAGGAGAGGGGAGAGAGGGGTGGCGGGAGCCTCGGGGCTAGGGAGAAAAACATTAGGGTGTGGGAAGCTTTGAACCCTTGGGGCTTAGCCATCCTTTTATAGATTCAAAACCCTAGGGTGGTGCACCCCACTTATTATGGAAAGAAATCTCCTTGAAAGAGTCTCTAACGGCTAGGATTCCCCATGGTTGCCACCCCCTTCCTTTAATATTTCCTTTTATAGCTTAAATGGGACACCCAGGGTTTCATGAAACCCTAGGGCTGCCGCCCTTTGCAAATGGGGTCAAACTTTCCTATTTGGTCCCTCATATGGTGCCTAGGGTTCATTCAAGAAACCCTAGGATGTGAACTAGTTGACTAGTCAAAGACCAAGTCAAAATAGGTTATTTAGGCTAGACTCAGGTGTTATATACTTGATGCATCCAAACTCATTTGGGTGCATGTGATCTAAGCCCGAATCTGAACCCAAATTCAAATAAACCAAATTTTTATTTGATTCAACTTGTATTCAGCAATAACTAATTTGATCCAATCAAATTAAGATATGCAACATTTGCACATTAGTCCTCTTTGAACTTGCTAACTATTAGCAATTAAGTCCTTGCTTCTTGTAATAATTACAAGTTAATCCAATTATCAATCATATTGATAATTTGGATTCTAACCATCTAATCAATGTCAAACTCCTTATGTGTGTGACCCCATAGGTTCTATTCTATCTGATAGTGAGTTATGTTATGATCTCCATTACAGTATCATTAAAACTCTTTTCAATGAATTGGAATGTTTCTAATTCTTTCCAACATGAATCATTTGATCATCTATCTGATCCTCTATGGACCTCACAATCTCCCAATGATACCTTTTAGTATATGGTGGCAGTCCAATAGAATAAAATGAGATGAACCTCTAGATACAGTTATCGTGTGATACAGTCCTTCTATCTTGGGTCCCGACAAGATGGAGGTTAAGGATTACTCGTCAAACCATAACATCTGTCATACGTAAGATTTACTTGACTTGAATTTTTGATATGAAGTATGTGGAAACTCCTTTTCATTACTCACACTGCCTTGATCAAGATCTTTTAAACTCAGTCTCATAAATTACATAAGATCATCTTCGTTATCTACTAAAGATGATAGATTCCATCTTGATGCGCACTCTATTCCTACAATGAATCTACTACAATCAACATGCACCGCAAAGATCTATATGGCTAAGGATCAAGTATATGTACAGTCAAATTATAGCAGCCTCACTGAAAATAGCCAAGATACTTTAGGTCTAAGGGCTAATCACACTGCTGTAGCATCGAGTAAATCACTGATGAGTGGGTAGCCATCCAAGTGACTTCTCATAATGATCATTCTCGGTACCTTTATTCTCTAACAAATATATTCACTCTTACTTCAATATCTTCATATCCAAAAAAAAAAAATGATTTATGTACCGATCGGATCAATCACCATCTCCACGACTATCCATTGATTGGAAGCATTTAGAAATTAATCATTAATGACACATGCCTTAAATTCTCAATACTTGAGAATATGTATCACCATCTTATTAACTCCTTGGATGATTCATGGACACATTACATAACATGAATGGAAGAAATAACCCAATTTTATTGATTTCAATAATTTAATTATAAAGTTATGCCCCTAGAAAGTTTATATGTGTCAATCTAATTAGCTTCTAGGGCAT
Source organism: Elaeis guineensis (assembly GCF_000442705.2). Lineage (NCBI taxonomy): Eukaryota > Viridiplantae > Streptophyta > Magnoliopsida > Arecales > Arecaceae > Elaeis > Elaeis guineensis. The sequence continues at coordinate 50,925,893 of NC_025998.2, forward strand.
ACATCTAGCAACTAAAACTGTCTCAAAGGACACTTTGATGACTTGTGATCCAGTTGGCTACACTTGTAACAGGTGATATTGGATCACAGGTGCTTAGGACCTAAAATACCCTTGCCTTAGTATCAACAACAAATTTTTAAGGGGGTTGGGTATCATTTTTCAGGGTTGATTTGGTTCCTATAGTAGTCTTTCCACTTTTGTTTCTCTATGAGAATATTTGTCTTTTCAACTTGGACTCAACCTTAAGTGCATAATTGTAGACCATGTCGATCCACAAAAAATTATAAAAGCTTAATTCATCCTAAATTTAAGGGTGAAGTCCAACAAGATAGTGAGCTATCTACTGTTCGTCATCCTCTTTAAGGTCATTGCAAGTCTGAAAGATAAAAATTTTTTTGGTGTATTCTTGCACCATCTTAGACCTCTACCTAAGATTGTAAAGTTTTTGGAATAAGATTTGTCAATAATTAGCAAGGAGAAATTTTTCTTTAAGCTTCTCTTTTATTCTTTTTCAAGAGATAATTTTTTTCTTGCCTTTTCTAATCCTATCATTTTGGACTTGTTTCCACCAAACTAAGGCATGACCTTTCAACTTAAGCGAGGCAAACATAACTTTTTTATCTTCGAAAAACTCTTCCACTCAAAGAATTGTTCTAACTTATCGACCCAATCTAGAAATTCTTCAGATTCTAGCCTAACCTTGAACTCACTGACATCTATCTTAATACCCTAATCCCAATGTGTGGTATTCACTTGATGTTGGATTGACTAGTTTTTCCTAGGAGGTAGGTCGAATCCTTCTACATCAGAATTGCTCTCAAAATTGGTAGCTACATCCTTCCCATGTTGATAAGCCATGTTTATGGCTTCTAATATTGGTTGTATTTAATTTAGTTGGTTTTGCATATTTCTCATGGCTCCTTATTGTCTTTCATATGCCTCTCTCCAATCTCTAAGATTTTCTAAGTGATTGTTTGCTATTTTGAGATGCTAGTGGTCCTATAATGAGGTGTTAATGATTTGAAAAAGTTGTGGATAGCAAACAAGATGCAATAGATGGATTTTCAACATCTTTTTTTTCAATCTTTCTAGACAACAATGAAGTACAGGTGAGACAAGCTCATGCAATATGAGTGTATTGATATATGGTTCTAATAATGCATCTGAATGAAAGTTTTTGGATCATAACTTACTCTAATACCACTTAATATAGCCGCAAGTATTGTTATAGAGCTGCAGCTACTTTATTATAGCAGTGCAGTGGGAAGAGGACTTTAAAGGGCAAAATACAATCCAAAATTTTAAAATATAAATTTAATAAGATCTTTTAAGTTGAACTTATGAGCCTAGCATAAGAAATAAAGTAAATTTCAGCAGCAATATAATCTAGATTTAAATTAATAGCAACCATAAGAACTAAAAGAGAAAGATCAACAATTGAGTTTAATACACCAACACCAAGTATATATAATAGTCCCAAAGAAACACTCAGGAATTGATGTAGAGTTTTAGGATGGACATGCATAGTGGAAGCATAATGGATTTCAAAATTTAAACTATAAAATTCTAAATATTAAATCCTTAAACCATCACCTCCTTGATGATTAACAATCATAAAATATATATTCATAATAAAATTCAAACTATAGAAAAATATCTGGAATGCTTATTCCAAAATTCAGTAGAACCTCCACTTGGCGCCCAAGTATTCGCCCTCCAATGGTGATCCACACAGGGCTATGATCAGGACACCAACTCTTCAAGATGATTCCTCCACCAAAATTCTCATTCTGAGAATTTTTTTGGATAGTAGATGTTGGAAAAGGTATAGGATTTCATGCATGAATTTCAAAATATTTTTGAAATATAACGCAGTGAAACATATAAATTAAATAATTTAATCTACAAATACATGTAATCAAATTACTAAATCCTATAATTAGAACCTATAACATGTCATATTGCATTTATAAATCAGAAAATAAAAGCTTTGGTATTGATCAAATCAATACCTTAGATCTGAAACAGTTTCAAATCTAAAACTTAGATCACATCTAGATAAGAGAAGAGATCAGATCTCTTACCTTCATACAGGTTGAGAACTCTGTAGTTGATTTTTTTTATTGTCTTTAGAGCCACACATGCATCCGACCTCTACAAGTGATCCACATGAGGCTGCAACAAAATCGAAGGTTCATCGAACGAAGATCTGCTCAAAGTGCTAGCTTCTTGCAGATCCCTCCGGATGGTTAATCTAAAAAATATTCTTCGGATCTCTTGGACATTCCAAGAGATGAAGAATATGAGGAAGAACAAGGAAGAAGTCAAACTCTTTGACCTCTCTAAAATCAAAAATAATAATATAAAAGAAAAAATCATAAGAGAAGACAGTTCTTCTCTTTCAATACATCAACGATTGATGTCCTAAGAACATCTCTATGCTAGGACATGAGAAGACCTTCTTCTCTAGATATTTTTTTAATTTTTAGATCTTATGATATCTAATTTTTTCATAAAAAAATCTCAAGATTTATGGAGAAGAAGGGTTCTAAAAGAAACCTTAAGAAAAGACTTTTCTTTCTTCTTCTTCTCTCATCAGAATATGATCAGATCATGTCCAAAATAAGATCACCATGCTCCAACTCATTGGAGCATGAATCCACCACACCATCCCTCTCTCTCTCTCTCTCAAATTTTTATCACATAAAAATACAAAATACAAAGAGAGAATAATATGAAAGAAAAATAATGAGAGAAGATAATCTTTTCTCTTACCTTTTTCTTTACAAGATATCAACCTTTGATCTCTTGATTGAAGACTCTCCTCCAAGGATAATGGCACCTCAAACCACCCAAGCCTTCCTCTTTCTCCTCTGCTATTTTTATCTAAAACCCATGAATTTTTGACTCTTATTTGATAGCATATGGGGTAGCAACTTTTTATATGGTAGACTAGGTCATAAAACCTAGTCTAACAAGGAGTCCATAGGGCATCCAACTCTTGGACGCTCCCTCCCTTATAAATTTTGTGGAGAGCATGAAATAACTCACAAAAGGGGCTACAAAAAGAAGGGATAAGCTTGGGAAAAGTTGGTGCAAGAGAGGAGAGAAGAGTTCTTGTGAAGAGGGACTCTTTAAAAAAAAAGGATAAACCTAAACCACTTTCCATAATTAGCCAAATCTCTTTCCATATTGAATCAAATCAAATCTGATTCAAATATTTAGAATAAGTGGTGTGAGATAATATTTCTTGGACATGGATATCATAGAAAAATATCTAAAAATTAATTAGTGGGCGTGGGCTTGAGATTTCTTAGGTGGCACAAAAGATGATATGAAATCCTAGTCTAACTAGGATTCTTATGTAGATTAGGTCAAACACTTTGAACCTAATCTAAATTAATTACAATCTAATTTATGATGATCCTAGTCCAACTAGAAGTCCAATTAAAATAGATTAAATCATATTTAATTCTGATTTAAATCCTAACTTAATTAGAAATTAGGTGCATACAAGTCCTAGTCGAACAGGAACTTGTTCTCCTTTACAACTGGCTTATCCAATAAACTAATTAGACTTAATCTGATTAAATCTAAACCAATTCTAATTGAATCAAATTCAATTAGACTTGATCTCAACCCAATTGCTCATTCAGATTGAGTCAATTTAGCAATCCAATTGCTAATTGATCCTCCTGCAATACTTGCATTAGGTCAAACATCAATCACATTGATCGTTTAACCTAAGAACGATTCTCAATCATTGATTAACCATCTAATTAGGTTACAACCTCTTATGTATGTGACCCTATAGGTTTGAACCTAAGTCAGTAGCACAGGAATCAATTTCTGTACCAGTCGAAGTAACCATCTAGCAATGTTCCCGACGTCCAGATAGGTCGAATGTATGCAAAGCAACATTCTAAGAACCCTGACCCATGGTTATCGTATAATTTATCCTTTTGATCAATAATTCTCAAGACGACTTTGAGTATGCTATCAATCACTCATACAAGTCATCTCTATTGTGTCTCAAAATTTTACAAATCTCGTGACTCCTCATGAGGATTACCTAGGCCTAGGTTTTGCTAAATTGAAACACAACGAGATATTCTCTTCCTGAAGTTAATCAGGAGTGGTCAATCCCATCTTGACTCATACACCGACTTCACAAGTACTTGACTGTACCCAAAAATCTTTCGAACTTATATTAAAAATACAGACAGTCTGGCACCAAAGCACGATGAGTTGCTTGCAAGTCACCGTGGTGATCTCAGATCGGAGGGACACTTATATCCATTGGCTTTAGATATCTACTCTTGACAGTAGAGTGTTATGTTAGTCACATTCAATGCAGATGTACTCCTATATCTCACTTGGATGCCATACCAGTATCTCCACATCACTTGGTTATGAGGACAACCAACGCATATGGCATATAGCGACCTACACTTGATAAGTTATCGTCCTTGTTGATAACTTATCATTTGATCATGAATAATTTAAGAACCATCCGATAAATCTTCCTTTATCAATTGATTGTGGTTCTAAGGACTTCATCATAATTTAGGAGTTCATTTAAGAAAGATAAAATTTTTATGATGAACTTGCCAAATAACTATTATTATTAGATAATTCATATACTAATTCCAATCATCTACCACTTAGATGATTGACTTTAGGATATATTTTTTAATAACTCTCACTTATACTAAAGCCAATCAGAATGATATCAAATATCCTATCTTCCACTTGAGTTTGTAGAACTTCTTAGTTTCGAGGCCTCAGCAAATGGGTCGGTCAAGTTCTCCTTTATCATCGATCTTCCAAAGATCGATGTCACCCTGATCTAAAATCAAAAATGATAGCAATACAGAGTGTGCTGGTCCTTCAGTTCTTTAGCCAGATTTATGGCTCTGATGCTACAATAGGACTGGACCATTAGTGGAGGGTGCCACTCCCAACCTGCTAATGAAGCTCAGCAACTACACAGCTTACATGGCAGCATCATATGCTACGATGTACTCTACATCACTAACTTAGTAGGCTAAAGTGTCCTACTTGAAACCTTTCCAGCAAATTGCACTTACAATTAGGGTATGATCCGACACTTTTTTGTTGTCATCTTGATCTGACTGAAATTGAAATATCTACATGTTTAAAGTCAGTATTTTCATATTTAAGTCACTGGACTTTAGTATTTTTCAAATACTTAAGGATTGTCCATACAATCTTCCAATGGTTCTTACTTAGATCAGACTGGTATCTGCTCACTAATCATATCTGGTCTTAAACATGGAGAAATTAGATGACACCCAAACCTTTATTCTTTGCAATGCTGGAATGCCATTCTCGATTAAGAGAATTTCATCCACAGACAACATAAGGAATAACACTATAGAATATTTTGCCCACTTATAAATGCAGGGTTCCTCTTTGTTCATAACAATGACATATATTCAAAACGTATGTTCCAACTCTGGGATGATAGCGAAACGGGCTTTATAGGTCTCCACCTTTTCATCTGCACTACTCTGATCCTTTTGAAAAATCTATTTACACCCAATGGATTTTATCCCTTCAGGTGAATCATCTAGTGTCCATACACTATTGATTTTCATGGACTTCAATTTGAATTTAATGGCTCCAAACCACTTCTCAGAGTTAGACCACTGCATTGCATCCCTATAGGTGATCGGATCCTTGTTAATCTCATCGAGCTCAATAGGATCGCCATCCCAGACCTAGATACTGAAGTGTCTGTCCAGCTAGCGCGGTACCCTACCAGATCTCCTTAAAGGTGTTACTTTAATGGGCTCCGAGTTTGATCTAATCAAATTCAGTTCTGTAGGTTTACTAGATTATGTCGGTTCATTTTCTACCAGTCAAACTTCTAAGTTCAACTTGATAGGCATCAGTTCCTTCTCTAAGGAACTCCTTTCCAAAAGGAATGCTCTACTGCTGATGAGCATCTTATGTTCTTCAGCATGATAGAATTAGTAACCCTTAAACACCTATTGGATCAAGAACCAAGTTTATCTGTATACAAACCTTTGACATAGGCCGATCAACTCCAAACCCAAAAGTGAGAGAGTCTAGATCTATGCCTGTACCATATCTCATATGGAATCTGTACAACAGACTTACTCAGTATATTTTTAGAGTAAAATAGGTAATCACATAAGAGCACAATCCTGAAATAGGCAGAGAAGTGAACCCTATTGTGGATTGAACTATGTCTAATAAAGTTCAACTTCTCCTTTCAGATACACTTTGTTTCGAAAAGGAATCCACTGAGAGAGAATCCAATTCTCTCCTAGATATGTCACAAACTCACTGGATAAGTATTCGCCTCCTCGATCTGATCGAAGAGTTCTAACACCTTATCCAGTTTGTTTCAATATTTCATTATCGAATCATTTGAACATTTCAAATGATTCAGGCCAGATGCACCCATGCCCAGATAGGTCATCTGTAATGAAATATTAATATCTTTCTCTGGCACTTAAGTTCATAGATCCACATACATCACTATATATGAGACTTAGAACTTTATTAGCTCCTTCATATTTTCCATTAAAAGGTGACTTTGTCATCTTTCCAAGAAGACAAGACTCACAGGCTATCAATGATTCAAAATCATTGATGTGAGATTTTTCTCTCAAGCTAATCCGTTTATCCTGTTCTTATCACAGTGACTAAGCCAAAGATAGACATCCATGACATTATCTAACTTGGGTGTGTACATTACACTTAATAGACTGTGTAAATATTAAATATTATTTCTTTATTATTCATATATTATTGTAATATTATTCATAATAATATCATAATAATCTTTCTTTATTAATGAATGATAATCATCTTTGGTCAAAAGCCAACAAAGATTACATTCATCATAAATAATGGACAATAGCAACAATTACTCTAAAAGATAATATTTGAAAATAAGCTCTACAATTCTTAAAGTTAGGATTAGAATAAGACTTCCATCCCCAATATTCAAGAATTTCTCACCATTTTCAAACATTTCACTTCCTTGTAGTCCTAGCAATAAATTGCATAAGACCATGGTATCTAATACCTAGGTAGTAGAATTACATAGAGAAACTTTAAGGTGTTATCATATAACATCCTTGATGAGCAACTCTTGCTCCTTTCTCTTGTTCAGCCTATTATGGTCAAGGAAAGCAAGACAATTCTTCTTTCTATGACCCTGCTTCTGACAGTAGAAGCAACATGCCTGATTTGGATCGATTTTGAACTAATTATTTTGACTAGACGAAGAAGCCTCAATATAAACCCATTCGTACTGTTGAGCCAAATTTAACTTTCGATACTAATTAGTGAAGTTGGGTCCCATAAGTCATCACTGTCTAACAGCGATTGGAGTAATTAAGGTTTAGCCTTATTTTGAGAAAAGAGAACAATGACCTAATGTATATGAATTATTTTAAGCCTAGAGACTTGGACTTTAGTCTCAAGGTTCTCTCACTATTTTGTTCAAATTGGTAGCCTCTACCTCCAATTCAGAAATTACTTTAATTTTCTAGTAGGTACTAGAATCCACATAGACTACACGCAAGCCCAACTTTGGTCGGCCAACCCATCTGCATCTACGGATAGGTTCATTAAACAATTATTTCTCCAAACAACTTCTAGTAATTTAATTTTGCCTCAAAAACCTAATCAGTAGGCTTTGGCCTCCACTGTAAGGATCTGGTTCGGTCCAACCATTAACATGATCATACTTGGTTCATCTAACTAATGAATGATTAAGCCCAACTTTAGTTGGCTCACCTAACCACCATTAGAGAGACACTTTCAAGTCATCATATGATGAGTGATAATTCCATTAGTCAACAAGCATCAGACCTTTGGGTCTGCAATAATTATTAAGTTAATGGACTCATTATCAAACACCTTAATGGGAGGCTATGACTCAATTATCTCTATAACTTTGTCATTTTAAGGACCTAATAATTTTAGAAGATTTAAAATTATTAGTGATTTAAGGATAGAAAGGACATGGATCAATTTGCTTCCACTAACTTCACCAAGTCAAGTCCTCCCACTGACTTCTCAAGTCATTAACAAGGACTAGGATCAAATTTGGTCCATAGGCACCTAGATCAGTCTCACTAAATAAAATCAGATACTCATTTCCTATGTGACATGGGTTAGCACGAATCAATGAGCAACCTAATCAAGACCTGATTAACCACATTGGCCAGGTAAGTATGATCGATGGGAGGGTTTGCCAAAGCTTGCCTTAGACACCATCAGAAATGACCAGGTAAGTGAGCTCTCAATTAAAAATTATCAGTCAAGTTTACCTTAGACACTAACTGGTTTATCAGTTTTGATTTGGTCTGCCTAAAGATTCGGGTTCAACCTGAAGGAAAAATCACCTTTTTCTTTTGTAGGATCTTCCAGATTTCATCAAATCTGGGATAGAATAATTTAAAAATTTTATCCTATGCTATTTCAGATCTAATATTTGTTAGATCTAATTTTATTATCTAATATTTAAAATTTAAAATTAAATCTAAAAGTATGAGAAGTATAGACATACCTCAAGGGTAATCTGATTATCCTGTAGATGATCTCAGCACAGCCTGAGGTTCTGATGTAGCCACGCAAGTGCCTGGCCTCTATCGATATCTACTTAGGCAGGACCTATAATGTCTTCTCCTCATGAATCTATACTCCAAAAATCAGATCTCTATCTGATTTGGAAGTACTTCAGAACTCCTTCTGAAGTTGGAGCAGTAGCCTGTCGAAGATGTCCTGCAGCCTTCTTGTTCCAGGCGTCACCATGCCTTTTCTTGCACCAGATGAACGTCCAACTCCTTGGACATGAAGAGGGGAGAGAGGATAGCAGGGAGGATATGGAGAAGAGGAGAGGATTCTTATTTTGGCTGGGTATTGAGTAGAAACCCTAAAACCCTAGGCGCAGACAGAGATTTTATAGACCCTGTATGCTGCGCAGTGCCACATCATTCGATCAATCAAAAAATTCTATTTAATCTAGAAAAATTTTGACTGGTGGAGTGATGTTATCTGATCACATCAGATAAGAATCTCCACCCTCTCTTCTATGTTGGCACCAACAATGGATAAGCACAAGGGAGATGGCGTCCAAGAGTCCATGTTGATCAAGATACCTTCCATCCTTATCCATTTGGGGTGCCCACTTTAATCCAATTGGGCTCACACCATAATCTGATTATGGTGCCCAATTCAATAAAGATTTGGCATGTAGACACTCCACAAAAATCCTCCAATGAGCTCTCTTCAATTTAAGACCCATATGTCAATATTTAACAGATGTCCTAAAATGAAAATGGCAGGTGACAGAAATTAGCAGGTGTTGTCCTAAATTCATCTCATGAATTAGGACAAGCTTTTTCTGAGCTGGACAAGTTTCATTTAGACTGAGAGAAACCTTTTCAAGGTTCTCTGGATGGGTCAAATCATATTTGGCTCAGTAGAGACAGAAAAGATTACACGAGGAGAAAGTTAGGATCAATCGTATGCTAGCATGATTTCCTTGAACCTAATTAGATCTTATCCAAATCAATTGGGTTCGCCCAATTGATGACATCCAGACCTAACCTTTATTTGTGTAACTCAGTTAGGTTCAATTCCATATGGTAATGAGACATGTCGTGATCTCATCATCAACATCATCGAAACTCCTTTCGATGGATCAGAACTTTTCTGATTCAGATAATTAGAATGATCGATTATCAACATCATTCTAATTGCTCCCAAAATCTACCAGTGATACCTAGCAGTATATGGTGGCAACCCATCAGAACTGAAGATGAACCTCTCGATGCAGCTACTTGTGTGATTGAGTTCTTCTATCATGAGTCCCAACTGAATTAGGGTTAAGGTGAACTCATCAAACCCATCATCAGTCATATGAATCAATCGATCGATCCGAGTTCGATGTGAAACCCCAATGGAAAACTTTTTTTTTATTATTTCACTCTGCCATGGCCATGGGCTTAAGGACTCGATCTTTCAATCATCATAGGACTACTCCTCTCATCTACCAAGGTTGATAGATCCCATCTTGGTGCGACCTAGTTCCTACAATGAATATGCTACAGCCAACATACACCTCAGGGTTTCGAATGGCTAGGAGATCGAGTTATGGTGTAGTCAAACTATAACACACTCAAGGTGAATTATCGATGCACCTCAGATCAAAGAACTAGACACACAACTATAGCATCGAGCTAGTCATCGATGAGAAGGTAGACTTCCTTATGACTGCTCGAGGTAGTCACGCTCAGTACTCTCATTCTCAACGAATATCTATACTCTCACTTCGGTGTCTCTACACCATAGACTCAAGACACATCTACCCTAAGAAAGTGATCATACACCAACCTTCTGGATCGATCACCATCCTCGTGATGATCCTATGGTCAGGAGTTGTTTATGAGTTAGTTATGTAAATTCATGCCTTAAATTTTCAACTCTTAAAAATATGAATTGACATTCCTACTAACTCAAAGGATGTATCACAGACACAATGTATACAATGTGATAGAAGAATAACCCATTTATTGATTTATAGTCAAAATTATAAATTTGTTCTTAGATTTGTACAGGAATGTGTCAGCCAATCTGGCATCTAGGGCACACATCTAACAAACTCCCACTTGACCTAATGCCAATTGGCTACATATCTAAGTCCCATCTTCTCAAGGTGGGCTTCGATCTTTTGCTGGTCTAATGGCTTAGTCAGTGGGTCTGCCACGTTGTCTGTGGAGTCGACTCTCTTGACCTCGACATAACCCTTTTCGAGGTAATCATGGATCAAATGAAATCGCCACTCGATGTGCTTGGACTTCTGGTGAGACCTTGGCTCCTTAGCTAGGGCTATGGTGTCATTATTGTCACAGTAAAAAGGTATGGCATCCGATGACATCACTCCCAGCTCTGCGGCAAACTTCTTGTACTAGAATGCCTCCTTTGCAGCTTCTGATGCAGCAATGTGTGGGAAAAATTCGGTGCAGGGGTAAAATGGTAATTTTAAAACTTTTTTAAAATTATGATTTTACAGTGAAAAAATATTAATTAATCTAATTAATTAATATAAATTATCCTACACTAGGATCTAAATATGATGTATAGCATGCATGCATTTAAATTTAAAATTCAAATTCGAACAGTAAATACTTTACTGTAATGTGTTCAGAACACAATACCTTTGTGCGGGTAGTAGATCACCGCAATCTGATCACCATCGGGAGAGTCTGATCATCGTGATGTAGCCACATAGTGTGTTTGACCTCTGTGGATCATCCACACGAAGCTCCCGATCTGATCGACTCCTCACGAGTGCTAGCTTATTGTAGAGCCCTTTTGACGGTCGATGCTGATCAAACTCCTTCAATCAATGTCTGTTGATTTTTTGGATGCTCCAGATCATCAACAGACATGCTTGAGAGGATGTTGAAGATCTTCTTAAAATTTTGTGGGCTCACGACACTCGTAGCTCACTTTCTCACTTCTCGAACCCCAGGCTAAAACTCTAGGGAACTCACCAGAAACCTTGCACCCACTTTTTTTTCTTTTCTTTCTTTTTCTCTTGGAAGGACATGGACTTCCTTCTCACGCACAAGACTTCTCATGCCCCAAAATTTTTCTCCAAAAGTTTTCTCTTGCACGCCCCACTCTTCACCTCCTTTTATAACAACGTCAAACGTCTTATCCAAAAAAAAGGATAAAGATGAGTAATTGCACATTTGAATTCAAATCAAATTTTGAATTCAAATGGACACCAACTCATCCCTTATCCACTAAAGGCATGAGGCATGGCTTAAATTATGCATGGAGTGATTTCATGAGAAACTTATTCTCATGTAATAAATGGAGCGTAAAAAAAGGGATAAGGTGCAAAGATTGATTGCCCATTCAAATTCAAACTTTATTTTGAATTTAAATGACCAACCAATCATCCTTATCCATTCAAATGGCACATTAAAGTGGGACATGGAGAGGGCTTGGCATGAGAAAATAATTCATGAGAAGTTCCTTCTCATGAATTCAAATGGGTGCAATAGAAGTGAGGTGGCGCATGGAGATTGGGTCAAAGTGGTTTAATTATTTAAACCAACCTAATTGAACCAAATAAGTTAGGTCCAATTAGACTAATTTAAACTCAACTAAATTTGGCTTAATTAGGCTCAATAAAATCCTAATCAAATCATAAATTGATTAAGCCCAACCCCTGATCAAATCCGGGAGCAAACCATCTCGACGATTAGGTCAACTCTTAACCTAATCGGGTCAAACCCAACTGAATCCAATTCAATTGGACTTGATCCAAAAATAATTACTCAATCAAATTGAATTAATTAGCGATCAAATCACTAATAAAATCTCTCATAAATACTGAGTCCAAATTTGATGGGCAATCAGGCATCAGAATTCATCGATATGTAACTCTGATCGAAAAGTCCCAACCAGTGGGACTCTTGACCCCGGTACCCATAATGTGTGGAACTCGTGATCAGAGAATCCTGATTCTCGATCACTAAGTCCCAAATATGTAGGATTCTATATCAGCCATCAGATCAGATAGGAACCTCTAATGTGTGTGACCCCGCAGGTTCGAACCTAAGTCGGTAGCACAGGAACCAATTTTTGTACTAATCGAAGTGACCATCTAGTAATGGTACCCGATGTTCGGATAGGTCGAAGAGTCACAATCGCAACACTCAGAACCTACATGAATATGGTTACTGTATAATTCATCCTTTTGACCCCTGTGTTTAGGATGACTCAGGGTTAAACTGTCAACCCTGATCAGATCATCCGAATCATGCTCAACTCAAACAGTCCTGTGACTCCTCACAAGGACTACCCTGGCCAAGGTTTTGCTAAATTGAAACACGACTGTACACAGCTCCTAAACTAGAGTGGTCAATCCCATCTTGACACACGCACCGACAAATCAAGTACTTGACTACACCCAGCAGCCTTCCATCACTGAATTAGAAATTCAGGTAGTCCAGTGCCTAAGTGCAGTGAGTTGCTTGCAAGTCACCGTAGTGGTCTCAGATCGGAGGGACATTTATACCCATATTCCATCGGAGCAAATCTTGACAGCAAAAATAGCTCCGGAGTTGGTCACGTTCAGTGCAGATGTACCCTTATATCTCACCTGTATGCCATACCAGTGTCTCCACACTCATTGGGTAAGAGGACAACCAACCTATATAGCACACAATGACCTATGCTTGATAAATATTGTCATCCTTTGTAACAACGTATCATTTGGTCGCGAACAGATTTAAGGACTAAACGATAAATCCTCCTTTGTCGAGTCTAAATAGTCCTAAGGACTTCATTGTCCTAAGGACTTCACCACAACATAGGAGTTCATTAGAAGATGAAATATTTTGTGATGAATAATATCAAAATAAATTTTATTAATTCATAATTCATGTATAAATATAAAAATGAGCACAACCATCAACAGGCTGACGATTGGCTTTGGGACACTATTCCCAACAATCTCCCACTTGGCCTAAAGCCAATCGGTGCAGTATCTAATACACATCTTCGACTTGTAGTCGTCGAACTCCTTCACCGCAATGGCTTTAGTGAATGGGTCGGCCAGGTTCTCCTTTCCATTGATCTTTTGAAGATCGACGTCACCTCGATCTATAATTTCTCGGATGAGATGATAGCAGCGTAGAATATGCTTCATCCGCTGGTGTGCCTTTGGTTCCTTCGCCTGAGCAATGGCTCTAGAGTTGTCACAGTAGAGCAGAATTGGACCAATAAGGGAGGGTGCTACTCTGAGCTCAGTGATGAATTTTCTCAGCTACACCGCTTCTTTGGCAGCATCTGATGCAGCGACATACTCCGCCTCACAAACTGAATCAGCCACTGTGTGTTGCTTGGAACGTTTCCAGCAGATAGCCCCACCATTAAGGGTAAAAATAAATCCCGACACACTTTTGCTGTCATCATGATCAGACTGGAAACTAGAGTCTGTAAACCCTATAAGTCTCAAGTCTGATTCACCATAAACAAGCCACTGGTCCTTAGTATTTCTCAAATACTTCAGGATGATTTTAACAACCTTCCAGTGATTCTCCCCTGGATCAGATTGATATCTACTCACTACCCCTAGTGAGTATGCCACATCTGGTCGTGTACATGTCATGGCGTACATGATAGATCTCACTGTCGAAGCATATAGAATCCTACCCATACGCTCTCTCTCTTGAGATGTTGTCGAACAATCCCTCTTTGAGAGAGAAATTCCATGGCCTATCAGAAGATAGCCTTTCTTGGAATTCTCCATGCTGAACCTCTTCAGCATAGTATCAATGTACGTGGACTGAGATAAACCAAGCAACCTTTTAGATCTATCCCTATAGATCCTCATCCCTAGGATGTAGGAAGCTTCTCCCAGATCCTTCATGGAGAACTGTGACGACAGTCAAATCTTTATTCCCTGTAATGCAGGGACATCATTCTCGATTAAGAGAATGTCATCCACATACAATACAAGAAATACTACTACTGGACCATTAGCCCACTTATAAATGCAGGACTCTTCTCCGTTCTTAACGAAGCCATACGTCTTGATCATCCTATCAAAACGTATGTTCCAACTCCGGGATGCCTGCTTAAGTCCATAAATGGACCTCTGTAGTCTGCACACCTTAGACTCATCTGTGGATGTGAATCTTTCAGGTTGTATCATATACACCTCTTCATCCAGCTCTCCATTTAAGAAAGCTATCTTCACATCCATCTGTCAGATTTCATAGTCAAGATGGACAGCTATCGCAAGCATAATCCGAATGGATTTGAGCATTGCCACAGGAGAAAACGTCTCGTCATAGTCTATACCATAATGCTGACAATATCCCTTGGCAACCAGATGGGCTTTATAGATTTCCACCTTTCCATCTGCGCCTCTCTTCCTCTTGAAGACCCACTTACACCCTATGGGTTTTACTCTTTCGGGTGGGTCAACCAATGTCCACACATCGTTGACCTTCATGGACTCTATTTTGGATTTCATGGCCTCAAGCCATTTCTCAAAGTCGGATCTCTACATTGCATCCATGTAGGTGATCGGATCCTCATTATTTTCATCAAGTTCGATAGGATCGCCGTCCCGGACCAAGAAACCATAGTATTTGTCCGGTTGATGTGGTACTCTACCAGATCGCCTTAAGGGTGCTTGAACAATGGGCTCTGGATCTGATCTAACCAAATTCGATTCTGGTTCAGTAACTTGTGTCAGTTTTTTCACCTGCCGAACTTCGTCAAGTTCGACCTTAGAGGCAACAGTCCCTTCACTAAGAAACTCCTTTTCCAAAAAGATTGCCTTAAGACTGACAAACACTTTTTGCTCATCAGCTAGGTAGAAGTAATACCCTTTGGTCTCTTTTGGGTACCCTATAAAATTATACTTGTCAGACCTAGGTCCAAGCTTGTCCGTAATTAAACGTTTAACATAAGCCGGACACCCCCAAACCCTAAGGTGCGAGAGTATTGGCTTACGTCCTATCCATATCTCATATGGCGTTTTGGTTACAGATTTACTCGAAACTCTATTTAGAAGGTAACAAGCTGATTCGAGCGCATATCTCCAGAGAGAGATCAACAGACCAGCAAACCCCATCATGGATCGAACCATGTCCAACAAGGTTCGATTCCTCCTTTCAGATACACCATTATGTTGTGGTGTTCCAGGAGGAATCCACTGAGAGAGAATCCCATTCTCCCCAAGATATGTCAGAAAATCATTGGAAAAGTATTCACCTCCTCGATCAGATCGAAGAGTTTTAATATATTTTTCAGTTTGTTTTTCTACCTCATTTCGAAATAGTTTGAACATTTCAAACGACTCTGATTTCTGCTTCATTAAATAGACATACCCATACCTCGATAGGTCGTCTGTGAAGGTTATGAAGTAGAAATATCCACCTCTTGCACTTGAGCTCATGGGTCCACATACATCAGAATGTACCAAACCCAAGAGTTCACTGGCTCGCTCACCTTTTCCAGTAAAAGGTGATTTGGTCATTTTACCAAGAAGACAGGACTCACAGGTTGGAAGTGATTCACAATCACCTACTTCAAGAATTCCTTCTTGAGCCAACCTGTTTATCCTGTTCTTATTGATATGACCTAGCCTACAGTGCCAAAGGTAGACTTCTGACACATTATCTATTCTAGAGCATTTACCGGAGGTTTGAACCACATTAACAGGTTGTGATAGAAAGTAAATTCTATTATTAAGTTGTCCAACAAACATTGTAATACCATTCAAAATGATATTGCAAATATTTTTTTTATTAAAAATTGATAACCGTTCATGGCCAAAAGGCCTACAGAAATAATATTTAATAAAAAGCTTGGACAATAGTGACATTCACTCAAAATTATGTTTCGAGAATTGATTACAAGGTTCATGATTCCTAATGCTAGCACTGAAACTTTGCTTCCATCTCCAACGTTCAGGAATCTCTCGCCTTCATCAAATCTCCTACTGACCTACAGACCCTGCATCGAATTGCAAATATGATAAGGGCTTCCGGTATCCAATACCCAGGCAGTAGTATCACAAATGGAAAAGTTGCAAGTGTTATCATATAAGTACCTTGCTTTTTCTTCAGCCTGTTTGGGTCCAGGGAGGCAATGTATAGAGGACAGTTCCTCTTCTAGTGCCCCTACTTCTTACAAAAGAAGCACTCCGCCTGGCTCTGGTCGGGCTTGCGCTTCTTGGTCTGACCCTGTGTAGACGTCCCAGCATGCAATTGTACCTTCTTATTCTTCTTCTTCTTGTTCTTCTTCTTTCCTTTCTTAAAGGGTCGACGACCAGAAGAAGACCCTCCCACAACATTCACCGACTCCTTATGGAGATGGTGATCCTTCTCAAAGTTCTGCAGCAACCCCAACAAGCTGTGGTAGTTCACTGTAGGCTTTGTCATCCGAAAATGAGTAAGGAAGGGGAGGAAGGACTTGGGCAATGAATTAAGGATCACATCCTTACCGAGCTGCTCATGCAGGAAAAAGCCCAGTTTACTTAGGTGCTCAATCATTTCGATCATGTACAGTACATGATCAGTGACTGAGGCTCCATCCCTCATCCGAGCATTGAAAATGGCACAACTAGTTTTGTGCCTTTCAACATTGTCAGACGTGCCAAAGGAGTCGTTCAACATTTGAAGCATCTCCTGTGGCTGGGCGTTCTCGAACCTACGACTGAACTCATTATTCATTGCCGCCAGCATATGCACCGAATGATGGTGCAATCGTTGAGCCACTTCTGATAAGTGTCTCGGACCGTCCCTTTAACGTTCAGGGCTGGCTCCTCAGGTGCCAGATCCATTACTACATAAAGGATCCGCTAATGCTCAAGGATGATTTTTAATTTTCGATACCAGCTATCAAAATTAGGTCCCATGAGCTTGTCATTATCTAATAATGATCGGAGCGACAGGGTAGTGGCCATAGCTGCATAAAAAAAAATCAGACCTCTATTAGTACATAAATTATAAATACTAACGATTTGGACTTTAGTCTAAAGTTTCTCCCAGTATTTTTACGAACTGGTAGCCTCAACCTCCAATTCGAAGAATTACTTTAATTCCTTAGTGGGTATTAGAATCCACGTAGATTACACAGGAGCCCAACTTTGGTTGGTCAACCCATGTGCATCTATGGGTAGGTTCATAACCAGTTGTTTCTCTAAACAACTTCTAGTAATTGATTTTGCCCCAAAACCTAATCAGTAGGCTTTGGCCTCCACTGAAAAGATCTGGTTAGGTCCAACCATTAACATGATTTGATTTGGTGAATCAGACCAATAAATGATCAGGCTCGACTTTGGCCAGCCAACCTGACCACCATCAGAAAGAGTCAAACCAAATTATCATATTATGAATGATAATTCCATTAGTCAATAAGCACCAGGCCTTTGGGCCTCCAATGATTATTAAACTAATGGACAGATTATCACTCACTTAATGGGAGGCTATGACTTAGTTATCAATATAACTTAATCATTTTTAGGGACCTAATAATTTTTGAAGATTTTATTAAAGGATAGATGAGAAGAAAATATCCAGTCAATTTTAATCCTCCCACTGACTTCACCAAGTCAGATTAAAAAGGATTTAATTAAAGCTGGCATTAGGAGCACCTAAATCAGTCAAACTGATTTACCTAATGACATGGGTGAGCCCTAATCACCAAGTGATCTAATCAAAACCTAATTCACCAGGTTGGTCAGGTAAGTGAGATCAATATTGGGGATAAGCCATTAACTCGTCAGAGATCGAATCACTGCGAGTAGCTCCCACTTAAAAACCACTGGTCAAACTGCCAAACTTACCTTAGACACCAACCGATTCATTAGTTTTAATTTGATCAACTTAGTAAATAGGGTTCCACCGCATAGCCATGAATTAAGTCCATCTTGGTCTAGCTAAAGACATTGACCCATTCAACTACAACTATTGAAGTTGAGTCTAGAGTATCCTTGACCTAATCTAATTCAACTTTTGATTAGATTTGACCAATTACTCTAATTTAGTCCATTTCTTTAAGCTAACCTTAAGTCTAACCCAATTATGGACCTAATCCATCTAACCCATTGACCCACAAGTTTATGCAATTGTCTTAGGTCTTAATTCACAATTCTAAACCTACTAGACAACACTTAATTCTTTTAATTAAGTATTTGGGCTGATGGATCAGGGTTTGGCATTTCGAAAATAATTTTTAAATTTGAAAGGTTTTATTTTTTGTTCACCAAATATGTTGACTCATTTCACAAATAGATCAGCACATTTCATAAATAGCAATCCTATTGCTAATTACATAACAGAAAATAACTCAATCAAAATAAATCATGAATATTCCTTTAGATCTAATCTAACATATTCATGATAAATTTCACAATTGAACCTTTACAATTAATTTCTTTCGCTGTTTTATCTGCATGGGATATAATTGCAGCGGCACCCCTACTGCCATAGGAGACCCCATCGAATAGGACCTTTAAACCCTACTTTTCTCCTATGATCGGATGGCCATGGCAACCAACCCAATTCGATTACTTGCTACTTAGATCAAGTATATCTAAATATACCAATTTTAAAATTTAAATTTCAAATTTCAAATTTCAAATTTTAAATTTTGAATTTCAAATTTCAAACAAATTTCAAATTTCAAATTTTAAAATTTTGAATTTCAAATTTTGAATTTTAAAATTTGAATTTCAAATTTAAAATTTTAACCAAATTTTAAATTTTAAATTTTGAATTTCAAAATTTTGAATTTTGAATTTTGAATTTCAAATTTCAAATTTTGAATTTCAAATTTTTAAATTTTGAATTTCGAACAACTTTCAAAATTCAAAATTCAAATTTTGAATTTCAAATTTTTGAATTTTGAATTTCAAACAACTTTCAAAATTCAAAATTTAAATTTTGAATTTTAAATTTTGAATTTTAAATTTTAAATTTTAAATTTAAACTTTTAGATTACAACTTAATCTATGCATGCAAATATATATATCATATCTAAGAACCCGCTCTGATACCATTTGTGGAAAAAATTCAATGCAGGGGTAAAATGATAATTTTAAAATTTTTTTAAAATTATGATTTTATAGTGAAAAAATATTAATTAATCTAATTAATTAATATAAATTTATCCTACACTAGGATCTAAATATGATATATAGCATGCATGCATTTAAATTTGAAATTCAAATTCGAACAGTAAACACTTTACTGTAATATGTTCAGAACACAATACCTTTGTGCGGGTAGTAGATCGCCGCAATCTGATTATCGTCGGGAGAGTCTGATCATCATGATGCAGCCACACAGTGTGTCTGGTCTCTGCGGATTATCCACACGAAGCTCCCGATCTGATCGACTCCTCACGAGTGCTAGCTCGTTGTAGAGCCCTTTTGACGGCCGATGCTGATCGAACTCCTTCGATCGATGTCTGTCGATTCTTCGGATGCTCTGGATCATTAACAGACATGTTTGAGAGGATGTTGAAGATCTCTCTAAAATTTTGTGGGCTCACGACACTCGTAGCTCACTTTCTCACTTCCCGAACCCCAGGCTAAAACTTTAGGGAACTCACCGAAAACTTTGCACCCACTTTTCTTTCTTTTCTTTCTTTTTCTCTTGGAAGGATATGGACTTCCTTCTCACGCATAAGACTTCTCACGCCCTAAAATTTTTCTCCAAAAATCTTCTCTTACACGCCCCACTCTTCACCTCCTTTTATAACAACGTCAAACGTCTTATCCAAAAAAAAGGATAAAGATGAGTAATTGCACATTTGAATTCAAATCAAATTTTGAATTTAAATGGATACCAACTCATCCCTTATCCACTAAAGGTGTGAGGCATGGCTTAAATTATGCATGGAGTGATTTCATGAGAAACCTTTTCTCATGTAATAAATGGGGCGTAAAAAAAGGGATAAGGTGCAAAGATTGATTGCCCATTCAAATTCAAACTTTATTTTGAATTTGAATGGCCAACCAATCATCCTTATCCATTCAAATGGCACATTAAAGTGAGGCATGGAGAGGGCTTGGCGTGAGAAAATAATTCATGAGAAGTTCCTTCTCAAGAATTCAAATGGGTGCAATGGAAGTGAGGTGGCGCATGGAGATTGGGTCAAGGTGGTTTAATTATTTAAACCAACCTAATTGAACCAAATAAGTTAGGTCCAATTAGACTAATTTAAACCTAACTAAATTAGGCTTAATTAGGCTCAATAAAATCCTAATTAAAATAGGAATTGATTAAGTCCAACCCCTGATCAAATCAAGGACCAAACCATCTCGATGATTAGGTCAACTCTTAACCTAATCGGGTCAAACCTAACTGAATCCAATTCAATTGGACTTGATCCAAAAATAATTACTCAATCAAATTGAGTTAATTAGTGATCAAATCATTAATTAAACCTCTCATAAATACTGAGTCCAAATTTGATGGGCAATCAGGCATCAGAATTCATCGATATGTAACCCTGATCGAAAAGTCCCAACCAGTGGGACTTTTGACCCCGGTACCCATAATGTGTGGAACTCATGATCAGAGAATCCTGATTTTTGATCACTGAGTCCCAAACATGTAGGATTCTATATCAGCCATTAGATCAGATAGGAACCTCTAATGTGTGTGACCCCGCAGGTTCGAACCTAAGCCGGTAGCACAGGAATCAATTCCTGTACTAATCGAAGTGACCATCTAGCAATGGTACCCGATGTTCGGATAGGTCGAAGAGTCGCAATCGCAACACTCAGAACCTACATGAATATGGTTACTGTATAATTCATCCTTTTGACCCTTGTGTTTAGGACGACTCAGAGTTAAACTGTCAACCCTGATCAGATCATCCGAATCGTGCTCAACTCATACAGTCCTGTGACTCCTCACAAGGACTATCCTGGTCAAGGTTTTGCTAAATTGAAATATGACTGTACACAGCTCCTAAACTGGAGTGGTCAATCCCATCTTGACACACGCACTGATAAGTCAAGTACTTGACTACACCCAGCAGCCTTCCGTCACTGAATTAGAAATTCAGGTAGTCCAGTGCCTAAGTGCAGTGAGTTGCTTGCAAGTCATCATGGTGGTTTCAGGTCGGAGGGACATTTATACCCATATTCTATCGAAGCAAATCTTGACAGTAGAAATAGCTTCAGAGTCGGTCACGTTCAATGCAGATGTACCCTTACATCTCACCTGTATGCCATACCAGTGTCTCCACACTCATTGGTTAAGAGGACAACCAATCTATATGGTGCACAACGACCTATGCGTGATAAACGTTGTCATCCTTGGTAACAACGTATCATTTGGTCGCGAACAGATTTAAGGACTAAACGATAAATCCTCCTTTGTCGAGTCTAAATAGTCCTAAGGACTTCACCACAACATAGGAGTTTATTAGAGGATGAAATATTTTATGATGAATAATATCAAAATATTTTTTATTAATTCATAATTTATGTACAAATACAAAAATGAGCACAACCATCAACTGGCTGATGATTGGCTTTGGGACACTATACCCAACATAATGTACTCTGCCTCCATGGTGGAATCAGTAATCACCGTCTGCTTGGAACTCTTCCAGCTGACTGCACCACCATTGCAAATGAACAGACTCCTAGATGTCGACTTTTGATCATCTATATCAGACATAAAGTCTGAGTCTGTATATCTCTGAATCTGGAGTTCTCCATTCTCAAAGACTAGAAACATATCCTTAGTCCTTCTCAAGTACTTAAGGATACATTTCACAAAAGTCCAGTGCTCTTCATTTGGATTCGACTAATATCTGCTTGTGACACTCACAGCATGGGCTATATCAGGTCATGTACATAGCATGGCATACATGAGGCTCTCTATTACCGAAGCATAAGAAATCTTGCTCATACGTTCAATCTCCTCAAGTGTGCTAGGGCACATCTTCTTAGAGAGATGAATGCCATGTCTAAAAGGTAATAAACCTCTTTTGGAGTTTTCCTTGCTAACCCTTTTTAGCACCTCCTCTATATACATCTTCTGTGAAAGTCCGAGCATCCTATTTGGTCTATCTCTATAGATCTTAATACCCAGTATAAAGGATGCCTCTTCTAGATATTTCATAGAGAACTCCTTAGACAACCATACTTTGACTGAGGTCAACATGGGAATGTCATTCCCAATTAGGAGGATGTCATGTACGTACAATACGAGGAAGATAGCCGCACTCCCACTGACCTTTTTGAACACACATGGTTCCTCCTCGTTCTTGATGAAACCAAATATTTTGATCACATCATTGAAATGAGTATTCCAGCTCCAAGATGCTTGCTTAAGTCCATAAATGGACCTTTGCAGCTTGCAGATCTTGTGATCATCATCACTGGATGTGAAACCAAGTGGCTGTTTCATATGGATATCTTCCTCAAGATATCCATTTAAGAACGTCGTTTTCACATCCATCTCCCATATTTCATAATCAAAATAGACTACAACAGCAAGCAATGTGCGGATGGATTTTAGCATGGCTATGGGTAAGAAGGTATCCTGATAGTCAATGCCTTCGCGCTGACTATAACCTTTCGCTACGAGCCTAGCCTTGAATGTCTCCACATTCCCATCTGCACCTATCTTTCTCTTGAAGATCTATTTACACCCAATAGGTACAATACCTTCAAGTGGATCTACCAAGGTCCAGACTTGGTTCGAGTGCATCAAGTCAATATCTGATCTCATTGCCTCTAACCATTTCTCGGAGTCAATATCTGATATCGCCTCATTATAGGTCTTGGGATCATCACCATGAACCTCATTTTTCGTGAGGAACATTTTCTCTACATCTTCTTGTATGGTACCTAAGTACCTTTCAGGAGGATGAAAAACTCTAGTCGATCTACGAGGTGGAAGAGGTTGTGTTAGGACTGGTTCTAATTGATTTGGTTCCTCAGGTTCTGTTGGTGCAAAAATTTGCCTACGTCAGAGAAGCTGGAGTCGAGGGAGTCGCGGTCGCCATCGGGACCTGCAAGGGAAGTCTAAACCGGAGTTGGGGGTGCTCCGACAAGATCCTCCGATGCTCAAGTCAGTTCTCTGCCTCAACAAGAATGGAGTGCTCGAACAAAAATTTTAGCAGAGTTTTGAGATAGAAATTAGAGCTTAGAGAATAACGTATCTGGGGTCCCCCTTTTATAGGCGGAGGGTGCAACAGATTGATAGCGATGTTTGTAATCGTCTGGCAGTGGGCCGCTCGGGGTCAGGAGGAGTTTGTTGTGAAGAGTAGTGGAGTGGAATCATGGCCATCATCGGGACCTGCCATGTGGAGTCTGTTGCGGGGAGTGGAGTGACGTCCGTTGTCGCGACTTGCCAGAGGGTGGAGCCGTGCGGTATCCGTCGCAGGAAGTGGAGTAGAGTCGTGGCCATTACTGTGGTCTGCCAGGGAGTGATGGAGCCGAGTGAGATCCATCGCAGGAAGTGGAGCAGAGTCGTGGCCGTTACTGAGGCCTGCCAGGGAGTGATGGAGCCGCGTGGGATCCGTCACAGGAAGTGGAGCAGAGTCATGGCCATTACTGTGGCCTGCCAGGGGGTCCGGGCCTGTCGGCCGAAGTTCGGTTGAGGTGCCTGGCGAAAAGGGTAGCCATCCATCTGAGAGGAGCTCGGATGTTGCAAATCCTGTTGGGTGCCTTGGGCGTTAAGGCTGCAGGCGAGGACCACTTGCCGTAGGAGCTCGATCAGAGGCTTTCTGCAGATGCAGTCCGGTTTTGTGCAGACTTCGACAGAGGGTCGATCAATGGTGGATGTCGGATGGTGCTGGAGAGGTTCATCCGCCGGAGGGGTCTAGCTACTGGATTCCGTGAGCTCGGCATTTGCCCGCTTATAGAAGTTCGGTCGAAGTCCGATCTCCATAGAAGCCCGGATGGGGATTATTTGTTGAGGAGTCTCAGCCAAGGCCTGTCTGCAACAGAAATCCAAAAGGAATTCATCCATAATGGAAGCTCGGGTGAAGGCTTACGGTGGGAATCCGACACGGACCGCTCGTGGTAGAAATTTGAAGTAGATCCTTTGTAGCGAAAACTCGGAGTGGGTCGCTTGCAGTAGAAGCTCGGAGTCCGGCCCTTGTAGGAGTTCGGGGTGAGATCTACCTGCAACAGGAATTTAGGGCAGAAGTCCGGCTCCCGTGGGAGCCTGGACGAAGTCTATCTACAGTTGGAGTCGGGGGCGAAGTCCGGCTCCCATAGGAGTCCAGATGAAGTCTTCCTACAGTTGAAGTCGGGGATGAAGTCCGGCTCCCGTAGGAGTCCGGATGAAGTCTTCCTACAGTTGAAGTCAGGGATGAAGTCCGGCTCCCGTAGGAGTCCGGATGAAGTCTACCTACAGTTGAAGTCGGGGATGAAGTATGGCTCCCGTAGGAGCCCGGATGAAGTCTTCCTGCAGTTGAAGTCGGGGACGAAGTTCGGCTCTCGTAGGAGTCCGGATGAAGTCTTCCTACAGCTGGAGTCGGGGATGAAGTCCGGCTCCCGTAGGAGTCCGGATGAAGTCTACCTACAGTTGAAGTCGAGGATGAAGTCTGGCTCCCGTAGGAGTTCGGATGAAGTCTACCTACAATTGAAGTCGGGGACAAAGTCCGGCTCCCGTAGGAGTTCGGATGCAGTCTACCTACAATTGAAGTGGGGGACGAAGTCCGGTTTCCGTAGGAGTCCGGATGCAGTCTACCTGCAATCGAAGTCAGGGACGAAGTCCGGCTCCCGTAGGAGTCCGGATGCAGTCTAGAAGGTGGTCGATCATCGTGGAAACCTGGGTGGAGTCCGTCCGTCGTGATGAATCTAGCCAACGTTGGTGGGGGCTTATCCATCGGCGAAACTTGGGAGTGTTGCAGAGGCTCGACCGCCAGAGAGGTTCGGAAAGATATCACCAAAGGTCGGAAGTCGGTAGAATCCCCAGAGGGTCACTCCTGTCACGAACTTCGGCTGGGGGTATTTTATACCCAACACCAGTCCCCCTACTTTCGAGTTTGAGTTTCAAATGAAGAAAGTACAGAGAAATTTTACAGCCAAAGTTGTCCCCTTGAATCCCGTGCACGATCATCCTCAGATATTCTGGCATTTAATGCGCGCATGCTGGAGTCTTTTCAAATCAGGGCGATCCGAAGGGACCTTTCGAAATTTTCGCTGGAGCGTTCGCCCAGGTACGGTGCTGTAATGGCTTTGTCAGCTGTCAGCCACTTTTAGCCGCCTGTGGTGGTGAGTGGGACACGTGGCGAGCGTGGGTCGGCCTGGAGAGATCCGCGATCATTATAGCATCGGATCTCAGGGTCTATTTAAACCCGCCTTTCCGCCTTCAGGAGTCTCATTCTGCCTGAGAGTTCTGTCGGTGTCTGCCTTCTCTCCGAGAGCTCTGACCCTCTTTGGCGTCTACCTTGGCCCTAAGCATTCTTCAAGTCATCCCTGTCCTCGCACCTCTGCATCCTTCGGAGCGACTTAGGTTAGTCTCGGAACTTTCGTTCCTTTTCTTGCCATTTAGGTGCCCCTTCTCCTCTATTTTTCTTCTGTCGCATTCCTCTGGTTTGGTTCCCCACAAACCTTTCACCTCTTGTCCCACCTAATTTCTCCAAGATTTTTAGGGTCTTTGTTTGAAATATCTTCTGGCACCTCCGCCTCTAGTGGTTCCAGGAGTTCGTCCACCTCAGCCCACCAAAACCTCCACACTGTAGACAAACCCACATCTAGGGCTGGGCCTCGCCCGATTTTTGCGTCGAGTGCCATTCCCTGTTCTCTGACTCCGGATGAATTTTTACTGATAAGGGTTCAGTATGGAGTTCCTCCGGAGTACGATCTGGAGCTTCCTGATCCCACCGACCGGGCTAGCACCCCCCCACCTGGCCGTTTCTGCCTGTATCAGGAGGCCTTCCGTATCGGACTTCGGCTTCCGCTTCTGCCCTTCATCGTCGCCCTTTTCTATTTTTTAGACATTTCTTTAGCTTCAGTCGCGCCGAATTCCTTTAGGTTTTTGATAGGGTTCTTCTCCCTTTGCCACGTAGTCGAAGTTCAGCTATCTCTTTCTTTGTTTTGGTATTTTTACACCTTCAAGCGCCACCCCTCGATGAAGGACTGGTGGTATTTCTCCCCCCGATTTGGCAAGAAGGGGTTGCTGAAAGGTGCTCCCTCTTCAATCCATAACTGGAAGGAGAAGTACCTCTTCGTCCAATGCCCGACCTTGAGGCTGGGATTGCCCCCTTGGGGCTCCCTAAGGGACTCTATCCGCAGGGCTCCTAGCCTGAGGTTCGGATGACCTTCAGGCCATCCGAAAACTTCTTAGTTACTCAACTCCTTCCCTTCCCAACCTTCTGAAGGAACAGTTTTTGTTCAACATCGGCTTGAGCCCCCTGGACCCTGCGAGTATCCCATCTTTCCTTTCCTTTTCTTTTCTCCCGCTCTTCTTCTCTCTCTCTCTCTCTCTTTTTTTTTTTTTTTTATGCATCACTTCTTTCTTTTTCACTCCATTACTGATCTCTTTTCCTCTCTCTTCTTTTTTTTTTTTTAGGAATGAACGTTGAAGCAGCACGGATGCTCGCCAAGGGCCTTAAGGCTCACAAAAGAAAAGGCACCGCGGCCTCCAGATCGGCAAAGAAGGCCAGAACGGGGGAGACGAGCTCGACCACGCCTGCCCAGGCGGCCCTCACGATCGACGTTCCTTCAGACGCCGAACCTCCGACCCCCCGGGCCTCTTCAAGGAGTTCCCCCGCTGAGGTTCCCGCTTCGGGGGCCCACTCCGAGGAGGTGCCAGGGGTTGAGAGGGGGAGGAGAAGGAAGTCGGTGGCCCGCAGGGTGAGTAGCCGTCGAGCCACCATCGAAGAGTCCCACGGTTTTGAGGAAGAGCCGGGGGAGAACCCCTTTAATGACAGGGACCTGATAAAGTGGCTGGTCGATGGCTGCGTCCTGCCCGACGTCGTCCAGAGGATCGTTCGTGCCGATCCCAAATAGCGGGTTTGGGACTCTTTAGGGTCCTTTCTCGAGGTAAATAGGTTCACTTTCCTCCTTCCCTTCGCACCTTCATTTAATTAGCTTCTCGACTTACGTTCTGACCTCTTAGCCACCCTTGCAGATTGGGCACCAGCTTCTTGCCAACATCAAGGCGACGAACCGGGCGAGGAGGGACGCCATCCAGGCGGAGGAGGGTCGCTGGGCCGAAGCCGCCCGCCTCAAAGAAAAGGCTGCCAAAGTAGCCAACCTCCAAGAGGCCCTTGAGAAAGAAAAGCAGACCTCGAAGGAGATGGTGAGGAAGGCGGAGGCCGAGGTTGCAAATTTGATGGAGCAGATTTGGTTCTGATCTCGGAGGCCAGGGTCTTAGCAGTGAAGGAGTTCAAGGCCTCTTCGGAGATGAGGGACCTGAACATCAAGTTCGGCCAAGAAGCATTCATCAAAGGGTTCGAGCTCTGTCAAGAGAAGGTGGTCAAGAAATTTCCCGAGCTCGACCTCAGCTTCTTGGATGAGGCATCTGAAGACGAAGCCGGGCCCTCTCCCACTGCCACTGCCACCGCAGCGCCCCTTCCAAGAACACCGAGCTCCCCAACTCCTATTTCAGAGGTCTGAGACCTCTGACCTTGTATTTTTTATTTATTACAATTTTTCTTTTCCCTTTTGTCTTTAAGAAACATTCAATCAATAAAATTGGGTTCCTCCTTATGGAGGGCTTCTCCACTCTGCTCCCCCTTTTTTTTTATTTTTCTTTCTGCAATGAGACGCGCCTTGACGCTTTTGTCTCCCGATGGCAGTGTCCTGCCGAAGCACTTTCCCTACCACAGGGGATTCTGCTGAAGTCCACGATCCAACGTCTGAAGAAGAAAGTTCATCATTTAACAAAAGAGCGAAGGAGATGGAGGGCAAACTTCGCAAGTTGAGGGAGAGCCACTCTGAGGCCACCGTGGAGGCCACCTACTTTCGGAACCTCCACGTGAAGGGGATCATGGATTACGGCCGGAGGAAAGCAAACTTTGAGAAGGAGCTCGAGGAACATAAGAAGCACGCCA
This sequence comes from Elaeis guineensis, assembly GCF_000442705.2. Taxonomy (NCBI): domain Eukaryota; kingdom Viridiplantae; phylum Streptophyta; class Magnoliopsida; order Arecales; family Arecaceae; genus Elaeis; species Elaeis guineensis. The sequence goes on from NC_025998.2 coordinate 50,954,483, forward strand.
GCGATCGATCTTGGGCCCAAGCTGCCAAGATCAGCTCTCTCAGAGTGGAGCTATCAGCTGCACAAGAGAGGATTAGCCAGTTGGAAGGAAGCTCGTCCCGACTTTCGACTCGGGCCGACTACGATCGAAAATGGTTGAAGAAGTTCTCCGACCTTCAGCAACAGCTCCAGGATGCCGAGGCGAGCTATAACGCATACCGAGCTGACTGGTGCAAGCAGGTGGACGACTATAGGGGGAAGCTCAGGGTGGCGACCAATGAAGTTGTCCGCCTTCAAAGGCAGCTAGCTGAAGGAGCTCAGTTTGCTCCCGTTCGAGATCCCGACGAACTCCAATCCCTGAGAAGAATCGTAGAAGAGCTATCTATCACCCTTGGAGAGGAGAAGGCCGAACTACAGCAATTGAAGATGCAGCTGGTATACGAGCAGCGGGCAGTCAAGGATGTAGAGGCGAAATCTAAGGTCCTGAGAAAAAGGCGTCGAGAGACGGAGAACGAAAGCCAGCGGCTTCATCGGAGATATATGAAAATGCTAATGAGAGAGAAGGAATTGGAAGAAGAAGTGGAGAGCTTAAGGCACTCCCTGATGAGGGTCGAAGCCGAAAGTTCAAAGTCGGAGGAAGCCGGGCCCCCTTAGGGCTCTTTTTGTCTTTCGTCCTTCTAAGTGTCTTGTTTTGCCGCTTGTCCGTTTGTTGTCGTTGTTGTTGTTGTTGTTATTTTTTTTTTTCGACCTTTCAGGCTCTGTAACGCACATTTTGCTAATGAAATGAAAAGGTCTTTGTTACCTTATCTGTACGTCGTGTTGAATTGTCGTGCGCCGGACTTCTTTCATTTTTGTCCCGTGTGATGTCGATGTTGTTCGAAGGTTCTTTGTTCATCTTTGTATTAGGTCATCATTATCGAGTTTCTTGTGCTTTTGATTGGTTCGGCATCGACACCGCTTGGAGGTTTCTAGCCATCACCGTGTTGATTTGCCTTTTTGTTCGTGACCGTAGATCTTACTTTCTCTTCCTCCTTCATGGAGATGAGGTCCTTTGTGCTTTTAGTGTAGTTCGGCCTCCATTTTTTGTTGGGGTAGCCCACCGCTGTTCCTTCACATTTCTCTCCCTTTTTTTTAGGCAAGGGTTTTCCCTAGCTTTTTACGGAGTCGCGGTAGCGTAGAAGGGTCGCCGAGAAGGTTTTCTTCTTTCTTGCTGGGTCTCGAATGGTCGGACTTTAATTGGTGTCGAGATGAGGTTCTTTTCCTATTTCTGATGTGATTGGTTTCAGCTCATGTTAGGATGAGGTTCTCCTTCTGTTCCTAACAGGGCTACGGAGGCACATATGGGCGCTGTGTGGCCTCTCCCCCATCCGATCTACAAGTAATCGGGCCTTCGACCTTGCTCATGTTAGGGCGAGGTTCTCCTCCTGTCCCTAACATGGCTGTGGGGGCGCATATGGGCGCTGTATGGCCTCTCCCCCCATCCGGTCTATAAGTAACCGGGCCTTCGACCTTGCTCATGTTAGGGCGAGGTTCTCCTCCTGTCCCTAACATGGCTGTGGGGGCGCATATGGGCGCTGTGTGGCCTCTCCCCCCGTCCGGTCTAAAAGTAACCGGACCTTCGACCTTGCTCATGTTAGGGCGAGGTTCTCCTCCTGTCCCTAACATGACTGTGGGGGTGCATATGGGCGCGGTATGGCCTCTCCCCCCATCCGGTCTACAAGTAACCGGGCCTTCGACCTTGCTCATATTAGGGCGAGGTTCTCCTCCTGTCCCTAACATGGCTGTGGGGGCGCATATGGGTGCTGTATGGCCTCTCCCCCCATCCGGTCTAAAAGTAACCGGACTTTCAACTTTGCCCACATTAGGATTTGTTTTCATTGTTCGATGGGGTCGTCCCCTGTCGTTACAAGTCTATGCCAAAAAGGAAAAGATGTGTAAGTCTGAAAGAAATCTTGATTTAAAGCGGGATCGTTCGCAATACATTTACAAGTTTTTCAAATCTCAGGGCTGTAGAAGGTCTGCTTCCTGTCAAGGTCCTCCGGAGATGGAGTTGATGATCCTAATTGGAGGCCGATCTCTGGGTTGCTCTTCCCTCCTCGACGGTTCAGGCTGCGGCAGGGCCCTTGGTCATCCTCTCTACACTCAGGCCGGTGTCGAATGAACCTGACGAGCCGACCTCGTCTGATGAGCTCCTCGATCTCATCTTGGAGCTAAATGCATTCCTCTGTGTCGTGGCCATGGTCACGATGGTAGAGGCAGAACTTATTAGGATTGTGCTTCCCGGGATGCGTGCGCATCCTTTCTGGCCTTGGGAGCTGCTCTCTGACTTCCATCAGCACCTGGGTTTTCGATGCGTTGAGGGGGGCATAGTTGCGGAATCTCCCTAGGGGAGACCCCCGACGGACTCAGCACTCCGGGCTTCTCTGTCTACGCGCTCGGGGAGGAGTCTGGGCATGCTTGTGCCCGGGAGGAGTCCGAGAATGCGGCCGAGCTTCTCTCGCCCCTTTCTCGACTGTGGGCTTACTCGAGTCTCCCGCCTGCCGCTCTCTCACGGTCTCCTCGTCCTTCATCTTGAAGGCTTCTTCTGCTCGGGCGTACCCCTCAGCCCGAGCCAACAAATCAGCAAAATTCTTGGGGTACTTCTTTTCCAGAGAGAATAGAAGGTCGTTCTTCTGAAGGCCGCCTTTCAGAGCGGCCATTGCGACCGATTGGTCCAAGTTTCGGACCTCCAATGCGGTGATATTGAAATGGTTGACGTAAGCCCGAATGGACTCCCCCTCCCTCTGGTTGATGTTGATGAGGGACTCCGAACCCCTCCGGGGATGCCGACTGCTAACAAAATGAGCCACAAACTGGTGGCTCATCTGATCAAAAGAAAAGATGGTACCCGACTTCAGCACCGAGTACCAATTTCTCACCGCTCCCTTCAAGGTGGATGGGAAAGCTCGGTATGGGATGGCGTCGGGTGCGCCATGAAGCAGCATCATTGTCCGGAAGGCCTTCAGGTGGTCAACTGGGTTCGAAGTCCCATCGTAGCTTTCAAACTGAGGGAGCTTGAAGTTTGGCGGGATCGGTTCCTGCATGATCATTTGAGAAAAGGAAGGGTCAGTACAAATGTCCTCACCATAAGCGGGGGGAGCGTGGCGGAGTTCTTCGATCCACCGGTTCATCTCCTGGAGCCTCCGGTCCAGAAAATCCTCTCGATTACGGGTCTCGAGGGTCTTCTGGCAGAATGGAGGTAGAGATCTTCTAAGGGTGGAATCGTGATCTGACTGAGGGCTCTCCACCCTCAGATTCATCTTTCCAAGAAAGACGGGGCGGCTGGCCCAAGTGGCCCGTCCTACCATCGGATTTTGGAGTTCTGGCGACGCTCTCTCCAGTCGCACTGATGCCTGCGGCTGCTGTTGCTGTTGTATGGCCTGCACAGCTTCAGTGAGGCCTCTGACCTGCTGCACCAGTAGGTCGAATTGCTCCGCACCAACCGTCATTGTCGGAGGAGGGGGAGGAGGCTGAGAAACTGGAGGTGAGGCCGGAGCCTGAGATCTGGCCGCAGAGGTCGTGGATCGCCACATGGATGCTTTGTGGGGAGGCATCGGGCGAAGACCTAGTGGGGGAAGGAGGAGAGGACGTCGGAAAAGATGACCAGAGGTGGTCCCGTTGAGCACTCCTTTAAGAACAAGGGTACTGCGAAGACACAGCCCTTCCTCTAGCGCCAATCCTGTTGGTGCAAAAATCCACCTGTGTCGGAGAAGCTGGAGTCGAGGGAGTCGCGATCGCCACCGGGACCTGCAAGGGAAGTCTAAACTGGAGTTGGGGGTGCTCCGGCAAGACCCTCCGACGCTCAAGTCAGTTCTCTGCCTCAACAAGAATGGAGTGCTCGAACGAAAATTTTAACAGAGTTTTGAGATAAAAATTAGAGCTTAGAGAATAACGTATCTGAGGTCCTCCTTTTATAGGTGGAGGGTGCAACAGACTGATAGCGATGTTTGTAACCATCTGGCAGTGGGCCGCTCGGGGTCAGGAGGAGTTTGTTGTGAAGAGTAGTGGAGTGGAATCGTGGCCATCACCGGGACCTGCCACGTGGAGTCTGTTGCGGGGAGTGGAGCGACGTCCGTTGTCGCGACTTGCCAGAGGGTGGAGGAGCCATGCGGTATCCGTCGCAGGAAGTGGAGCAGAGTCATGGCCATTACTGTGGTCTGCCAGGGAGTGATGGAGCCGAGTGGGATCCATCACAGGAAGTGGAGCAGAGTCATGGCCGTTACTGAGGCCTGCCAGGGAGTGATGGAGCCGCATGGGATCTGTCGCAGGAAGTGGAGCAGAGTAGTGGCCATTACTGTGGCCTGCCAGGGGGTCCGGGCCTGTCGGTCGAAGTTTGGTTGATGTGCCTGGCGGAGAGAGGTAGCCATCCATCTGAGAGAAGCTCGGATGTTGCAAATCCTGTTGGGTGCCTTGGGCATTAAGGCTGTAGGCGAGGACCACTTGCCGTAGGAGCTCGATCAGAGGCATTTCGCAGACGCAGTCCGGTTTTGCACAGACTTCGGTAGAGGATCGACCGGTGGTGGATGTCGGATGGCACTGGTGAGGTTCATCCACCGGAGGGTTCTAGCTACTGGATTTTGTGAGCTCGGCATTTGCCCGCTTATAGAAGTTCGGTCGGAGTCCGATCTCTGTAGAAGCCCGGATGGGGATCATTTGTCGAGGAGTCTCGGCCAAGGCCTATCTGCAATAGAAATCTGAAAGGAATTCATCCATAATGGAAGCTCGGGTGAAGGCTTACGGTGGGAATCCGGTACGGACCGCTCGTGGTAGAAATTTGAAGTAGATCGTTTGTAGCGAAAACTCGGAGTGGGTCGCTTGTAGTAGAAGCTCGGAGTCCGGCCCTTGTAGGAGTTCGGGGTGAGATTTACCTGCAACAGGAATTTAGAGCGGAAGTCTGGCTCCCGTGGGAGCCCGAACGAAGTCTACCTGCAGTTGGAGTCGGGGGCGAAGTCTGGCTCCCGTAGGAGTCCGGATGAAGTCTTCCTGCAGTTGAAGTCGGGGATGAAGTCCGGCTCCCGTAGGAGTCTGGATGAAGTCTTTCTGCAGTTGAAGTCGGGGATGAAGTCTGGCTCCCGTAGGAGTCTGGATGAAGTCTACCTGCAGTTGAAGTCGGGGATGAAGTCTGGCTCCCGTAGGAGCTCGGATGAAATCTTCCTGCAGTTGAAGTCGGGGACGAAGTCCGGCTCTCGTAGGAGTCCGGATGAAGTCTTCCTACAGTCGGAGTCAGAGATGAAGTCCGGCTCCCATAGGAGTCCGGATGAAGTCTACCTGCAGTTGAAGTCAAGGACGAAGTCTGGCTCCCGTAGGAGTCCGGATGAAGTCTACCTGCAATTGAAGTCGGGGATGAAGTCTGGCTCCCGTAGGAGTCCGGATGCAGTCTACCTGCAATTGAAGTCAGGGATGAAGTCCGGCTCCCGTAGGAGTCCGGATGAAGTCTACCTGCAATTGAAGTCGGGGATGAAGTCCGGCTCCCATAGGAGTCCGGATGCAATCTACCTGCAATCGAAGTCGGAGACAAAGTCCGGCTCCCATAGGAGTCCGGATGCAGTCTAGAAGGTGGTCGATCATCGTTGAAACTTGGGTGGAGTCCGTCCGTCGTGATGAATCCGACCGACGCTGGTGGGGGCTTATCTGTCAGTGAAATTTGGGAGTGTTGCGGAGGCTCGGTCACTAGAGAGGTTCGGAAAGATGTCGCCGAAGGTCGGAAGTCGGTAGAATCCCAGGAGGGTCACTCTTGTCACGAACTTTGGCTGGGGGTATTTTATACCCAACAGGTTCTTTAGCTCGTTGCTCTTGAGAGACGTTCTCCTTGAGCTTAATTATTCTTCCGATGCCACCATCTTGAATAAACTATTTTTTAAGAAAAATAGCATTTCGACTCACAATCACATTGTGGTCTTTCGGAATATAGAAATAGTATCCTAATGACTCTTTAGGATATCCTATGAATCGAGCTCTAAAAGATCTAAACTCTAACTTATCCGCTTGTTGTCTCTTGATATGAGCCGGACAACCCCAAATTCTGAGATGATTCAGACTTGGCTTCCTACCATGCCATATCTTATATGGTGTGGTAGGAATAGTTTTAGAGAGAATCCTATTCAATACATAAATTACTGTCATGAGACAATATCCCCAAAAAAATTCAGGGAGGTCTGTGAAGCTCATCATGGAATGGACCATATCTAATAGGGTTCGGTTTCTCCATTCTGAAATCCCGTTGAGTTGAGGCATTCCAGGTGGAGTCCATTGAGAGACTATACCATTGTCCTTAAGATAGTCTAAGAACTCCCGATTAAGGTATTCACCTCCTTGATCTGATCGAAGAACCTTAATGGGCTTTTCAGTTTGTTTTTCTACCTCATGTCTGAATTTTTTGAACCTTTCAAAAGCTTCAGACTTGTGTTTCATTAGAAACACATATCCATACTTAGACATATCATCGGTAAAGGTAATGAAGTAGACGTAGTTGCCTCTAGCCGGCACATCAAATGGGCTGCACACATCCATATGTACTAGGACAAATAGGTCTGTGGCCCTTTCCCCATGTCCCACAAAAGGAAGCTTGATCATTTTGCCTTGAAGGCATGATTCACAAACTAGATATGACTCAAAAGTCAATGGACTCAATAGCCCAGATTTCTCCAATTTGTTAACCCTGTCTTTCGCTATATGACCTAGCCTTAGGTGCCACAGATACCTGTTATTTAGACTATCTCTAGGCCTTTTAATTCCTATGGCATTCATATTTTGCTTGATATTAAATACAGATACATCAACATATAACTGATAGAGACCGTTAATGACAAAATCATTTGTAACTTTATTATTTTCATAAAAAATGTTATAATGGTCCTTATGAAAACTAATCACATAGCCTTCTTGTGCTAAACATGAAACAGAAATCAAATTCCTGCTTGCTGCAGGTACATAATAACAGTCTCTTGAAACTAAATCTAATCCTAACGGTAATCGCAGAGGGTAGGTTCCCACAGCCACAGCAGCAACTCTTGCTCCATTTCCGACATGTAGAATCATCTTCCTATCCCTCAACCTCCTGCTCTTCTCAAGACCCTACATAGAAGTGCACAAATGAGCACTAGAACCAGAGTCAAGCACCCAACTGGATGCAGAAGAAACCATAAGGTTAGATTCTAAAATGAGCATACCTCCAAAAGGACCATCCTTTTTGTTCTTTAGGGTGGCCAGGTACTGAGGACAGTTTCGCTTCCAATGGCCGTCTGATTGATAGTGAAAATATTTTTTCTTATCAGCAGCCTTCTTCTTCGGTTCTGTCTTCTTCTTCTTGCCAACCACCTTCTGCTTTTTCGCAGATTTCTTTTTCTTTCCAAAAGACTTTCTCTTGGAAGAAGTCTGCTCTACAGTAAGAACTGAGCCTTTTGAACCCTTCATAGAAAGCTCAACCGTAACCAGCATGTTCATTAACTCGGCCAAGGTACACTGCATCTTATGCATATAGAAGTTCATGATGAACTGACCATATGCATCGAATAAGAACTGAAGGATCACATCAATTTAAAAATCCTTGTCTAAGATGATACTGAGCTTCTCAATCTCCTCAAGATCTTTGATCATTGTCAAACAATGATCTTGGACTGACTGCCCATCATGCATCTTGACCTTAAAAAGTCTTTGACAGACTTGATACTTAGCTGTGCGACTCTGTTCACCAAACAGCTCTTGCAGGTGAGCCAACATTTGGCGGGTAGTCAAAATATTCTCATGCTGGCACTATAAGTCATCAGACATTGCACCCAACATGTAGTACCTTATTTTGTTATCATCATCCATTCACTTTTCCAGAGATGCTTTCTGTTCAGCAGTCAGACGTGCTGGCATGGCAGGTGGGTCCTGGTCCAAGACATGAGTCAATTTTTTAGAACCCAGAACAATTCTGTAGTTCCTCAACCAGTCTTTGAAATTGGGTCCAATCAATCTGTGGGTGTCTAGTATTCTGGTCAGGGGGTTGGAGGTAGACATGTTTCCTGTAGAGAGTCAAAAGTTTCTAGCTAGATTTTATAATCAGACTTAACCAATTTGTTTAGGAGTTTCATTTTTAAATAAATTAGGCTCGCAATATTTTCTCAGATCCCTACACTCCCTTAGTAGAGATGTGAAAATCTTCGTGATCAGTGATTTTTAGTGGGTGGTGCAGTCTCACCAACTGGCTCATCACCTCACCTAACAGTTATTGGTGATGGGTCAACCGATGAGTGGACAACTCTTGTCCAATGATTCTCTAATCATGGTGCACCCAAAACTTGGTCTCTAATTCATGAAGCTCATCGTGTCCGGAATATTGCTCTAATCCTTAGTTAAGTCAAACCCACCATTTGCATGAACTAGATTCCTGATTGGATCCCTCACCGTATCCAAAATATTAAGCCCAACCCATCCTCTAGTTCGTAGCATCCAATGCCTAATGGACATGGTTGCATCTTGCCGGTGCAAGTAAGCCACTATAACCAGTCGAGAACAATCAATCCCGGGAAAGGCCCGCACATCTACAATGGAGGAAGACCTAGACTTAATATTTTCTTAGGAAGATTTGATTTAGGTCTCATTAAACTTGACTTGACATAGTCATAACAATTATGACTAACCTAGTGGCATGGGTCAGCTCGAATTGTTAGCCACCTCAAATCAGAACTGGGTCGACACATATGGCCATGTAAGTGAGACTGGTGGAAGGGATATGCCATTAACTCGACAAGAACACATTCCAGTCGAGTAGCTCCCAATTAAAAACCAATCAGTCGTATCTGTCCAACTTACCTTAGACACCAAATTGTCGAACCAGAACCAATTGGGTTAGCCTACAATCTAGACTCTAACCACTGAGCCAAATTAGGTCTTAACTTGATCAAGTCACATCTAAATGTGATTCGACCTTGACCCAGACTTAATCCTATTAGGTTGGTCAATTATTAACTTTCATGATCCTACCTAACCAACTCTTGATTCGGTTTGATCAACCGCTAGACCTAATTGAGCTACCCAAGCCCGAACCCAATTTTATGAAAATGTCTTAGATCTGAAATTCTCAATTTTAGATCAAATTGATTTCATAAACTTAATTCATTAATTAAGTTTGGGTTCATAAAATAAAACATATAAAATAAATCCTAGGGTTTCAGGATCTAGGGTTTTGTAGAAAAGTAAGTTTTGATTTCTGATTAAGGATGAACGTGCGGCACCCCTACACATCATAAGAACACCCCATTGAATGGAAAGAGAGGATCTTAAAACTCTACTTCGTTCTTATGACCGGACGGTCATGAGAAACACCTTAATCAGAAATATAAATTTAACTATAAAACTAGTTAGATCTAAATTTACATATCTCATATACAATTTAATATCTAACTAATACATGTTTTGCATACATCTCATGTATCAAAAATTGATCTAATTAACATGGTTTCAGATTTGATACATCATATATAATATCTAAAAAATAAGATTTAAATTGAACTATTCAAAATTAAATCTATTCTAGACAAGTTACTAGAACAATTCTACAACTAGTTTAGGCATGCAACAGATCAATTTTATGAAAAAATTAAAATTTTATTTTTTATTTTTTGATCTGATTATAATACTTATAATATCAAAAAAATAAAGAATAAATTAGATTTAATTTATATTTTAATCTCGTTAAAATATAAAACTTAAGACTGTTCATGGATTCAACTAATCCTAGTCTAGTCATGCATCTCATGCATGTTAGATCTTCTTAGATTTAATTTTAAATATTTTGATTTTAGATCTTATCATATCTAATATAATATCTAAAATCTTTTAAATATTAAATAAATAAATAAATAATTAGATCTAAATTAGATCTGAAATAGAGCCAAAAATCTGGCTCTGATATCAGTTGAAAGAAAAATTGCCTTTTTCCTTTGTAGGATCTTTCAGATTTTATCAAATCTGGGATGAAATAATTTAAAAATTTTATCCTATACTATTTTAGATCTAATTTTATTATCTAATATTTAAAATCTAAAATTAAATCTAAAAGTATGAGAAGTATAGACATACCTCAAGGGTAATCTGATTACCCTGTAGATGATCTCAGCACAGCCCAAGGTTCTGATGTAGCCACACAAGTGCCTGGCCTCTACCAGTATCCACTTAGGTAGGACCTAGAATGTCTTCTCTTCACAAATCTATGCTCCAAAAATCAGATCTCTATTTGATTTGGAAGTGCTTCAGAACTCCTTCTGAAGTTGGAGCAGCAGCCTGTCGAAGATGTCTTGTAGCCTTCCTGTTCCAGGCATCACCACATCTTTTTCTTGCACCAGATGAACGTCCAACTCCTTGGATGTGAAGAGGGGAGAGAGGAGAGCAGGGAGGACATGGAGAATAGGAGAGGATTCTCATTTTAGTTGGGTATTGAGCAGAAACCCTAAAACCCTAGGCGCAGACAGGGATTTTATAGACCCTATATGCTGCGCAGTGCCACATCATTCGACCAATCATAAAATTCTATTTAATCTAAAAAAATTTTGATTGATGGAGTGATGTCATCTGATCACATAAGATAATAATCCCCACCCTCTCTCCTATGTTGGCACCAACAATGGATAAGCACAAGGGAGATGGCGTCCAAGAGTCCATGTTGATCAAGACACCTTCCATCCTTATCCATTTGGGGTGCCCACTTTAATCCAATTGGGCTCATGCCATAATCTGATTATGGCATCCAAGTCAATATAGATTTGACATGTGGACACTCCACAAAAATCTTCCAATGAGCTCGCTTCAGTTTAAGACCCATATGTCAACATTTGACAGATATCCTAAAATGAAAATAGCAGATGACAGGAATTAGCAGGTGTTATCCTAAATTCATCTTATGAATTAAGACAAACTTTTTCTGAGCTGGACAAGCTTCATTTAGACTAAGAGAAACCTTCCCAAGATTCTCTGGATGAGTCAAATCACATTTGGCTCAGTAGACACAGAAAAGATTACACGAGGAGAAAGTTAGGCTCAATCATGTGCTAGCACGATTTTCTTGAACCTAATTGGATCTTATCCAAATCAATTGGGTTAGCCCAATTGATGACATCTAGACCCTAACCCTTATTTGTGTGACCCAGTTAGGTTCAATTCTGTATGGTAATGAGATATGTCGTGATCTTATCATCGACATCATCGAAACTCCTTTCGATGGACCAGAACTCTTCTGATTCAGACAATTAAAATGATCGATCATCAACATCATTCTAATTGCTCCCAAAATCCACCAGTGACACCTAGCAGTATGTGGTAGCAACCCATCAGAACTGAAGATGAACCTCTCGATGCAGCTACCTGTGTGATTGAGTTCCTCTATCATGAGTCCTGACTGAATTAGGGTTAAGGTGAACTCATCAAATCCAACATCAGTCATATGAATCAATCAATCGATCCGAGTCCGATGTGAATCTCCAATAGAAAATTTTTTTTCTATTATTTTACTCTGCCATGGCCATGGGCTTAAGGACTCGATCTTTTGATCATCATAGGACTACTCCTCTCATCTATTGAGGTTGATAGATCCCATCTTGGTGCGACCTAGTTCCTACAATGAATATGCTATAGCCAACATACACCTTAGGATTCTGAATGGTTAGGAGATCGAGTTATGGTGTAGTCAAACTATAACACACTCAAGGTGAACTATCGATGCACCTCAGGTCAAAAAACTAGACACATAACTGCAGCATCGAGCTAGTCATCAATGAGAAGGTAGACTTCCTTATGACTGCTCGAGGTGGTCATGCTCAGTACTCTTATTCTCAATAAATACCTGTACTCTTACTTCGGTGTCTCCACACCGTAGACTCAAGACATATCTATCCTAAAAAAGCGATCGTACACCAACCTTTCGGATCGATCACCATCCTCGTGATGATCCTATGGTCAGGAGCTGTTTATGAGTTAGTTATGTAAATTCATGCCTTAAATTTTTAACTCTTGAAAATATGAATTGACATTTCTACTAACTCAAAGGATGTATCACAGATACAATGTACACAATGTGATAGAAGAATAACCCATTTATTGATATATAGTCAAAATTATAAATTTGCCCTTAGATTTGTACAGGAATATGTCAGCCAATCCGGCATCTAGGAAACACATCTAACACAGCCGCTGAGCCATGATCAGTATCTATTTGTTAGATATATGGACTTTGATCAATTACAACTATTGAAGTGATCTATAGAAATGACCTAATCTTAATTAACTTTTAATTAGGTTTGATCAATTTCTTAACTTAGTTCATATTTAATCTAACCTTAGGTCTAACCTAGTTAATGAATTGATCAAAGCTAACCCATTACCCTTTAACCCATGTTTTATGAAATTATCTTAGGATCTTTAAATCACAAACCTAGATCCTAAACAATCACTTAATTCTTTTAGTTAAGTTGATGGCTGAGGGTTGGGGTTCGGCATTTTGAAAATTATTTTCAACTTTTGAAAAATTTAATACAATCTAGTATTATTTTACTAAATAGGTCGACTCATTTTAAAAATAGGTCAGCTTATTTCACTAACAAAGACTAATTGTAGGTTAAAACAATTAAATTCAGCCAACTTTTCAGTCGAACTGGCATGCTGGTCGAGCCGGCCCGATCAACAAATAGAACCTTCGCAAGATCCTGTTCTTGGCTGATTTTAATCTATGTACATTACATAAAAATTTATGAAATAAAATAGATCTAATCTAAAACATTCATGACAAGATTTATTTAAATTTTTTTTAAATTTTTAGATCGTAACGTACCAGGACAACCTTTGCATTGTAAGGGGTAAACCTTACAGCAGGACAACCTACAGTCCGTATGATCATTATTTTATTTTTTAGATTTATGTTAATACAATCATGAACATGTTATAAAAGAACCTAGATGCTCTGATACCACTGTTGGAAAAGGTGCAGGGTTTCATGCAAGAATTTCAAAATATTTTTGAAATATAATGCAATAGAATATATAAATCAAATAATTTAATCTACAAATGCATGTAATCAAATTACTAAACCCTACAATTAAGACCCATAATATATCATATTATATTTATAAATCAAAAAATAAAAGTTTTGGTATTGATCAAATCAATACCCTAGATCTGAAATAGTTTCAGATCTAAAACCTAGATCACATCTAGATAAGAAAAGAGATCAGATCTCTTACCTTCATGTGGGTCAAAAACTCTGTGGTTGATTTTTTTTGTTGTCTTTGGAGCCACACATGCATCTAGCCTCTACAGGTCATCCACATGAGGCTGCAACAAAATCAGAAGTTCGTCGAACGAAGATCTGCTCGAAGTGCTAGCTTCTTGCAGATCCCTCCGAATGGTTAATCTAAAAAATATTTTTTGGATCTCTTGGATATTCCAAGAGATGAAGAATATGAGGAGGAACAATGAAGAAATCATACCCTTTGACCTTCCTAAAATCAAAAATAATAATATAAAAAAAAAAGTCCTAAGAGAAGATAGTTCTTCTCTTTCAATACATCGACGATTGATGTCCTGAAAACATCTCTATGCTAGGACATGAGAAGATCTTCTTCTCTAGATATTTTTCTAATTTTTAGATCTTATGATATCTAATTTTTCTCATAGAAAAATCTCATGATTTATGGAGAAGAAGGGTTCTAAAAAAAATCTTAAGAAAAGACCTTCTTTTCTTCTTCTTCTCTCATCAGAACATGATCAGATCATGTCCAAAATAAGATCACCATGCTCCAACTCATTGGAGCATGAATCTACCATGCCATCCCTCTCCCTCTCTCAGATTTGTATCACATAAAAATATAAAATACAAAGAGAGAATAATATGAAAGAAAAATAATGAGAGAAGACAATCTTTTCTCTTACTTTTCTCTCTACAAGATATCAACCTTTCATCTCTTGATTGAAGACTCTCCTCCAAGGATAATGGTGCCTCAAACCACCCATGCCTTCCTCTTTCTCTTCTACTATTTTTATCTAAAAGCCACAAATTTTTGACTCTTATTTGATAGCATATGGGGCGGCAACATTTTATATGGTAGACTAGGTCATAAAACCTAGTCTAACAAGGAGTCCATGGGGCGTCGAACTCTTGGATGCCCCCTCCCTCATAAATTTCATGGAGAGCATGAAATAACTCACAAAAGGGGCTACAAAAAGAAGGGATAAGCTTGGAAAAAGCTGGCACAAGAGAGGAGAGAAGAGTCCTTGTGAAGAGGGACTCTTTCAAAAAAAAAGGATAAACCTAAACCACTTTCCATAATTAGCCAATTCTCTTTTCATATTGAATCAAATCAAATTTGATTCAAATCTTTAGAATAAGTGGTATAAGATAACATTCTTTAGATGTGGATATCATAGAAAAATATCTAAAAATTAATTAGTGGGTGTAGGCTTGAGATTTCTTAGGTGGCACAAGAGATGATATGGAATCCTAGTCTAACTAGGATTCTTATGTAGATTAGGTTAAACACTTTGAACCCAATCCAAATTAATTACAACCTAATTTATGGTGATCCTAGTCCAACAAGAAGTTCAATTAAAATAGATTAAATCATATTTAATTTTAATTTAAATCCTAACTTAATTAAGAATTAGGTGCATACAAGTCCTAGTCGAACAGGGACATGTTCTCCCTTACAACTGGCTTATCCAATAAATTAATTAGACTTAATCTGATTAAATCCAAACTAATTCTAATTGAATCAAATTTAATTAGACTTGATCTCAATCTAATTTCTCAATCAGATTGAGCCAATTTAACAATCTAATTGCTAATTGATCCTCCTGCAACACTTGCATTAGGTCAAACATCAATCACATTGATCGTTTAACCTAAGAACGATTCTCAATCATCGATTAACCATCTGATTAGGTTACAACCTCTTATGTGTGTGACCCTATAGATTTGAACCTAAGTCGGTGGCATAAGAACTAATTTCTGTACCAATTGAAGTAACCATCTAGCAATGGTTTCCGACATCCAGATAGGTCGAATGTATGCAAAGCAACATTCTAAGAACCCTGACCCATGGTTACTGTATAATTTATTTTTTTGATCAATAATGCTTAAGATGACTTCGAGTATACTGTCAATCACTCATACAAGTTATCTCTATTGTGTCTCAAAATTTTGCAAATCCCGTGACTACTCACGAGGATTACCCAGGCCTAGGTTTTGCTAAATTGAAAAACAGCGAGATATTTTCTTTCTGAAGTTAATCAGGAGTGGTCAATCTTATTTTGACTCATACACCAACTTCACAAGTACTTCACTGTACCCAAAAACTTTTCGAACCTATATTAAAAATACAGGCAGTTTGGCACAAAGCACAGTGAGTTGCTTGCAAGTCACCGTGGTGATCTCAGGTCGGAGGGACACTTATACCCATTGGCCTTAGCTAACTACTCTTGACAATAGAGTATTATGTTGGTCACATTCAATATAGATGTACTCCTACATCTCATCTGGATGCCATACCAGTATCTCCACACCACTTGGTTATGAGGACAACCAACGCATATGGCATACAGTGATCTACACTTGATAAGTTATTGTCCTTGTTAATAACTTATTATTTGATCATGAATAATTTAAGAACCATCTGATAAATCTTTCTTTAATGATTGATTGTGGTTCTAAGAATTTCATCATAATTTAAGAGTTTATTTAAGGAAGATAGAACTTTTATGATGAACTTGCCAAATAACTATTATTATTAGAAAATTCATATACTAATTCTAATCATCTACTACTTAGATGATTGGATTTAGGATATATTTTCCTACAGTAAAACCTCCAGACCTTCTTCCTCTCCTCCTAGGCATCCTATCCATACCTTTCTTCTCTCCTTATCTTCCTTATATCTCTTCTTAGGCTCTTATCCTAAAATCAGACTTGTCTTTATTATTTTTGAACTTATCCTAATAAGAGAAGGAAGAGACTAATTAGACAATAGGAAGAGTATGTAAGAAAGAAGAGAAGAAAATAGAAATCTGAATGAAACAAATCTCTCAATGCACCCCCTTTAAATAGTTAGTGATAGGTCGCCTTTGGATTTGATTCACGCCCCCTCCACGTGCCATCTCGCATCCATCAGAAACTGTCACATGCCAAGCCAATTTTTCATGTCCATCAGAAAGCTTTTGACATATGACAATCATCAAAAAAAAATTCAAGAGACGCTTCACGCAGAAGGACTCTTTGAAATATTTTTTCTCGATAATTCTCTGATGCATCGCGAGGCTTTCTTAGGCATATTTTTTCTCCACCACACATCAGTGCACTTTGCCCATCCGATGGAACAAATTGTAGGCACTAACCAAGAGATGGCGTGGAAAAAATCTAGAATTAAGAAGTGGCGTGACATTTAGCTAAGAGTCCTTCACAACATGGACTCTAGGTTAGGCGCATGGATAGATTAGGCTAGTTTTCAAATTTCAACCAATTTTCATGATTAAACCAAAAAGTGATTAAGCCATATAAGGACTCCTCTGTGCTTAGAATTAACTCAAAATTTTTTAAAAATTTTTTTATCATGGAAACATTGGATAAAGATGAGGAAGGGGCATCCCATCTCATGGGATGCCAAATCTATTTTTGTGCACAACAAATGCATCCCACACGCAAGAAAAAATCTTAATGCATGGGGACCTAGTTCCATGATGCCAAATTTTTAGTACATGTAGCCAAGAGCTGACCCAACTCAAACCTAAAATTAGTTTGAATTAATTTAGATTTAATTAGTCCAAACGGAATCAATTTTGAATCTGATTCGAAACAAGGAGTTAAGATTTGCAACATGTGCTAGTATGTCAATTTTGCAAATATGATATAATCCAATTAGACCCCTAATCAATTTTTTTTATGTGTAACCATTGGGTTTCATATCTAACTAGTAGTGGATCTGAGTGCAAGTCGATCTGATTTGATTAGAATTTAATCTAACCGATCTAGATCCAATCGAGCTAACCCGATTTCAGCAATTAGAACTCTTTCTAATTGACGATCAAATTAAACTCGTTAATTCGATCAAACCTACAAGAAAAGAGTTTAATTTGATCAAACCCACAAGACAAGATTGATGTCTAGTAATATATCATATCGATCTGAAAGATATAAAATTTTGATGAAATACCAAAATATCCTTCAGTAGAAAGTTATCGTGTAATTCGATCCTACGATCTCCCTGCATCCCGAATATGACTCTGGATATGGAATGATGTCAAATCCAATATCATACACATATTTCTCTTAATATTTAATGATGATTCAATTAATGAGATATTAAAAACTCTTTTTAATTTTTATTCTACTTTGATCAAAGACTTCTTGAATCATCAATCGATTAGAGCAAGTAGGATGCGATCTTCTCTTACCAGGAGTGATCGATTCCATGTTGACCTACTTACAACCTTCATACACATTCTACTATATCCAAATCATCCCATACATGATTAATTCATGAATGAGTATGAACCAAAATATGAATTCATGTATACAAGATTCTATAGTAGTCTCAGGTCAAAGGATTACATGCACAACTCTCACTATACAAAAACATCTTTTGATAGATAAGTAGATTCCATAAGATATTTCTTAAGTTAGATCAATTCAGTGAACTCATTCTCTAATGAGTACCTACATCTTTTAATTAGTGTCTCACACAAGTGGCTTATAAGATCAGCCACCCTCTCCATCGAGCATGTTGGATGTATGCCCTAGAAGCCAATCTTGGCTGACACATATTTTTCTCTAAGGTATATTTTGTACTTATTGAGTAGTCTTAATAACCAATAATGTTTATGTATTTATTATTTATCTTAAAAATTAATAAAGATAATTTTATATATTCTCAAGGTGTTGAGAATTTGAGACATACATCATTAGTGGTTAATTTCTAAATGCTCCCGATTGAAAGATCATCACGGAGGATAGTGATCAATCCATTCAAGATCAGTACACGGATCACCTTCTTTTAGGGCAGATGAGTCTTGAGTCTGTAGTGTAGAAATATTAGGGTGAGAGTGTAGGTGGTTGTTAGAGAATAACTTACACTGAATGTGACCAACACGAAAAATCACTTGGATGTCTACTCACTCGTCAGTGATTTTCTCGATGCTGCAGTGGTGTGACTAATCCTTTGACCTGCAGTATGTTGGCTATTCACAGTAAGGCTATATAGTTTGACTGCACATTCTCTTGGTCCCTAGCCATATGGGTCCTTACTGTGTATATTGGCTATATAGGTTCAGGTTTGCTATTTGAAGTAGGATGCATCTAGATGGAATCTATCGATCCTGATAGAAAAGAAGAAGTCCTATGTGATTTGTAAGACTGAGTTCAAAAAATCTCTGGCCAGAGTAAGTGTGAATACTGGAAAAGAGTTTTTACGAGATTCACAAATGAACTCGAGTCGAGCCAATCTAGCATATGACTAACGATGGGATTTGACGAGTTCTCCATGACCTCCATTAAGTCGGAACTCCCGATAGAGGGATTATATCACACGATAACTGCACCTCGAGGTTTATTTTTCTGTTCTATTGGGTTATCACTATATGTTGCTAGACATCACTAGTGGATCATGAGAACTCACTAAGATCATTATCGGATCAATGATCTTTCTTAAGGTGAGTTGGAATCATTTCAGCCCATCGAAAAGAGTTTCGATGATACTGTTATATAGATCATGGTATGTCTCACTACCAGACAGAATACAATCTGAGGAGTCACATACAAAAGAAGTTTGATCTGATCAATGGCTTGGATTATATTCAAATTATCAATCAGATTGATAGTTTGAATTTTAGAAACTACTAATTTGTAAGCGTTACAATTTTGGCAGCTGCTAATTGTTAGCACAAAAAATTAATTGCAAGTGTTGTAATTTTTTGAAGGATGATTAAATTATAAATTAAGTTTTAATTAACTTAAATTAGATTTAATTTAATTTAATATTAATTGGGTTCAATTATCCAAATCAGATTTGAATTTCAAGCTTGATTGGATCAAGCTTGACAGCCTTTTCGAATTCAGCTGGTTTCAGACTCAATTTGAACCCGATTAAGGTTTTATTTGAACCAGATGAATTACGACTCAGAGAGCCCAAGTTTTCTAAGACTCTCTCCCCAAAAATCATACTAAAAAGAGAAGTAGGATATTGTTTTTTCACATCCTTATTCATCTTGCACGCATGAACGAGAGGAGCCCCACATTATCTGGGTTTCCTTTTTCTTCCAAAGTTTTTTCTATTTGAAGTTGATTAAAAATAAGATTAAATCATATCTAATTAGGTGTGTAAGAAATTAATTTTGTGTGACAAAAAATTCTTGAAAAGTGGACGTGCGCTAAGAGATTACCGTGAAAGTTTTCTTGCGACTTCCTTTTTGGCGCACAAAAAAAATTTTCATTCCTTTTCCATGCCATTCATTTCTATTTTGGATAAGATTTGATCTTATCTCTAAGGGGTGTGAAGGAGAGGTGGCATGGTTTTGGTTTTTGTATGACAAAAAATTAAGAATAGGGTGTGGCGTGCGTGAGATAAGAGAGATCTTTCTTTCTTACCACCAACTTCCTCTCTCAATGCCTCCTTCTCCTTTCATCCTTACATCCTAAGGACCAGATCTGATAGAGATCAGATCTAAAAGAAAAAAAAGAGAGAGAAGAAGAGAAAAAAATAGATTCTTCTTCTCTTCATGGTGATCTGATTCAGATCCCGTCGGATCTGTGCGAAAGAGTTCACGCAGCGATCAACTTCTTCAAGATTTGAAAGAAGAGATCAAGATCCAAGGATGAGGAGTGAGATTTGTGAGGTTCTAGCATACCAATGATCTCGATACTCTAATTAGGTGGCTCTGTGTAGATACCAATAGAGGCCGGGCGTATGTGTGGCTACAATCAGAACCTGAGACATCCACAGGATTCAAGGTATGGAGATCTGATCTCTGTTTGTTTTTCTAACTATTTATTTTTATATTTCAGATTTCAAATTATGGGTATATGTTTGTATCAAGATCTATACTATGATTTTCAAATTTGATCTGATACATGAATAAATTAAAATTATTTTAATTTATTTATTTCTACTGCATAGATATCCAGAAAAAATTTTGAACTACACGTACGAAATCGTAGCGATTTTCTAACAGTGATATCAGAGCATAGATTTTGATATGAATATGAAATCTCCTTAGATCTTATATCTGATTTATAGAAATTAGATCTGAAAGTTAGTTAGATGATTACATCATTCTGAAATAAGGATGCCCTGGCATAACCCCTGTTATGCTGAACGATTGTCCTAGAACGATGTAGAACATCGATTAAAGTTAGATCTGATTTTTATGCATGCTGTAGTATAATTATAGGATTATTTTAGATTTAAAATTATTTTAGATCTAGAATAAATCATAAATTATTCAGATTTAAAATTGATTTTAGATCTAAATATTTTAATTAGGATGTAATTTGGATCTAGTATATTTGCTGAAATTCTTTCTACATGCACAGATTCAATATTATTGTTCATATATTTGACATGTGAAAGATAATTAGATCTAATTTTTAATTGATTACATATGTGATATATTAGATTAAATTCTTAGTAGCTTGGTAATTGAATTGGGATAGTCACCATAGCCATCTGGTCATTAGATGATGAAGGAATTAAAGTCCCTCTCTTGCCCATTCGATGGGTTCTCTCTTATGACATGTAGGGGTGCCGACTGTGATATTTTTCATGAAGATAAATAGCAAATAAAAAATTATATATGTGATATTTTTAATTTAAATCAGATTATACATGTATTTTTATATATTTTAGATCGTAAAATATTATATTTGATATATTGTTGGACACCCAATCAAAAACTTAATTTCTGCAAAACCCTAGATCCAAAATCCTAGGTTTATTTGCATGAGAGCATGAAACTGTGATTGGTATTCTTATGGAGTCAACTCAATTTTCCATTGGGTCAACTCGAGTGCTTGGTGGGTTGACTCAATTTTGTTGAAGTCGACTCAAGACCCTGGTAGGTCAGCTCATTTGCTGATGGGCTGAATCAATTGTGCAGACTAGGTCTATAAGTTTTTGTTTGTCTCAGTGTGTGCCGACTCACTGTGACAAGTCGATTCATGTACCAGGATGAATCGACTCAATTCTACAAACAACGATATTGTATGAGATACAATATAAATAGTTTAGATTAAAAAATATTTCAAGATCTAAATCCAAACCCATGTACATAATGCATTTAATTAAGAATTAAGATTTAAAATTATAAGATCTGAAATTACAAATTTAAGATCTAAATTTCAATGCATAAAATATGAACTTTCGAGTATGGGTTGAACAAATTAGATTTAAAGACTAAACTATAACTAGGGTCACTGATTAGATCAGGTTAAAATCAATTTTGATTTTGAGCAGTTGATCGAACCTAATCAAGAGTTGATTGGGATTAGGTCAAAGGGGCTCAAAATTGAATTTAGTTGTAGTTGGTCAAATTGATTCACATGTGATGTAAATTGATTAAGTCAAGATCGAATTTAGCTCAGCAGTTCGAGCCCAGGTCTATAGGTTAACCTAATTAATTCTAATCAATCAATTTGGTATCTAAGATAAATATTAAATGGTGGTTATTTAATTGGTTTTATTGTCTGACCTGGCCAATTCATTGGTGTCTAAGGAAAGCAACGAGGAACCCCCACTAAACTTTACTTATTTGGCCATCTTGGAAGATTATATTTTGTATTAGGTTACTTGTTGACCCGAGTTCACCCATGCTGACTAGGTTAGCTAGATATAAAATGTGCTAACCTGAATTAGATTAGTCATTATATCAGATGTATGTGAGTAATTAGAAGAGATCTGAACCCAAATCTTCTCACTAAATATTAAGTCTATTGGTCTTCCACTGTTGTAGAGATGCGGATGTCTTTTTTGACGTTGAACATTCTCAGCTGGTTACAGTAGTTCGGTTACATCGAAAAGGCACAACCACTCAATTGGCACCAGATGCCCCAAAGTAAAGATGAGGTTGGGCCCAATAACTATTAGGTGAGGGATCCAATGATATCTTTGCACTGACTGGTGAATGGTGGGCTGGACTTAACTAAGAAATATGCCAATAACTATTAGGTGAGGCCATAGGTCTTAGAAATCAAGTTGGTGCAATATGTTTGGAGAAGCATCTGGATAAAGAGTTGTCCATGCATTGATATACATATCATCAATAACTGTTAGGTGAGGTGTCATACATCGATGGGACCACAGCACCCATTAGAACCTATTATTGCATTAGGATTTTCATTTCTCCACCCAAGGAGTGTGAGAGACTCAAAAAATTAGTGAAAACTTTTTGTTTATTTTTAAAATCTCTAGAATAAACTATTATAAGTACAATCATCTAATTAAAACTTTACTCTCTATGATTAAGTTTTCAGCTTCCAACAATCTAGCTCGAATCCTAGATATTAACCACTTAACCGAAATCAATTATATATTCTGACTCAAAAATCTAAGAATAGTTCTTAGCTTTTAGAAATTAAACTATGATCTTAACTAGGTTAACCCAATGTCATCAGCTCATCCAATTCATAGTCAACGAGCTATACTTGATAAATGGTTGGACATTGACAATTAGGTTAGGTGCTATAAATTGGATTCCATAGTTGATGAGATCCAATTATGCATAAGGACATGTAGACTGTCAATGACATGTTGATTCATCTGTAATAGTTGTGAGATGATCAGAGTCACACAATACTTAAGATGTATGATGGGCAGTTTATCCATGATCGATGATCAAGGATATTGAATAGCTTGACATGATTATACATAAAAAATTGCTAATAGATTTGATCATGTAATTTTTGATTCATACAGATAGTTTATGAAACTATTATATGAATAAATATAATAACACCTTAACTGAATTGATTGATATGCTGGTAACTAAGGGATCTTGAAAAGTTCAGAGGTACATACCTAGAGAACCTAAAAGAAATATTTACATACCTTTGGAAGGTATGTCGAATTGCTCAAAATTAATTTTATAATTTTTTCTTTTTCATTAGACTCTAGTGCATATTACGCACTTTAATATAATGTCTAAGGAAGAAAGAGAACTAAGGAAAGGTGAAGTGACTCTTTTGAGTCGGCAATGGTGCAAAAGTTGCACTAAGCCATGGGCACCTAATCTCGATGATTATCATTTGAATTTAATTTTTATTATTTGCATGATGTGATGTATTTGTAAAAATTATTTGAGCAAAATAATGAATGCTATTGGGTCTGAGAGATCCAAAACCAAATAACCTAAATTATATAGATGGTTCCTTTAATTAGGTCATGTATGAGAAGAAATGATCTGCCGATTGGAGAAAATAGATTTTTGGGCTTATTGACTGTTAAGTCATATCTAGTCTATGAATCATCTCTTTCAGGATTAATGATCAAGCTGTCTTTTATGGATTAAAGGAATAGGATCACTGAAATACTTATCTTAGTACACATACGATGTGCATGGCTCATTTGATGAGCCAGACTAGGAGATTATCACTACTTCATCACCTTTATCAATGAACAGTCATGGTATAGGTATATATATGAGATACAAATCTGAAAAACTTTGAAAAGTTCAAAGAATTCAGATATGAAGTAGAAAAGATAAATCAAAAAAATCTTAAAGGTACTTCGATCAGATCGAAGATGCAATACCCAATAGAAAATTTATCGATTATCTAAAAAAAATGGCATAGTATCATGATGGAATTCTCCTTGTACACCTTAGCTCAATGGTGTATCTATGAGTAACGATGGCACTATATGAGATATGGTCCAGTCCATCATGAATGTCACTAGTTCAATTATTGTTTCTTTAAAAATAAGATTTAATTTTTGAAATCTAAATTAGGTTTCCTCTAAAGTTGGTTTCACTACACCATATGAGATATGATATGATGGACAAGTTAGAGGATAGATCTGTGAGAACTCATTTATAGGATATCTCAAAAGGTGTTTGAGATATCACTTTCTCTTCCCAGTGGTTCACAATGTGATTGTGAGCAATCATACTATTTTCTTGAAAATAGTGGAAGGATAAAATCAAAGAGAAATCTCTTAAGAACAATGAGTCATAGAACCTGTACAACCTACTTAAGATGAACCAGTATATATAATACTTTCTCCACCTCGTAGATCTAGTAGGATCTCCTATCCTTTAGAAAGATACTTGGTATTCTTACAAAGAATTTAGAGAAAGTATTTTTCGAAGGAGATTGGGAACATAGGTATGATCTCAAAACCTACAATGACATGATATGAAGAATCATAGTTACATGAAGATCAGTGGGAGGGTCCCATGCTGATATCGATTATGATGTGGTTACATATAGAATTTTTTTTTTCAAAGATCTAGGTCAAACATTCTGAAAATAAAAGGTCTGTAGAGATAGATCCTAAAAGCATGTTTGGTTTTCACAGATAAGTACATAGAAAAGGTACTGAAAGGGTTCAGTATTGAAACCTCCAAGAGGGATCTATTATCCTCTTGGGCATAGGTATATACCATTCTATGTACTTGACTTGCTATATCATACTGTGAAAGTCACTAGCAGATATTAGTCGATCCAGGTGGGGAGCATTAGATTGCTGTGAAAATATCCCTAAGTCCTTAAAAAGTACTAAGGGATTATTCCTTGTCTTTGAAAAAGGATTAGAGCTAAGAGTGGGAGGATACACTGATGCTGATGGTAGAATATCTATATCAATATGTATTCTTGAGTTATATTAGTTTGATTTATTGGAAGGGTTCTAAATAATCAATAGTGGAAGCTGAATATACTGTAGATATGCAGGATGTGTTCTGATTCTTATGATAGTTGTAGAACTAGATATCATACCATTGAATGCTATGATATTGTACTGCAAAAATAATGGTCCATAGCCCTTGCTAAGGAGCCAAGGTCTCATCAGAAGTCCATGCACATAGAACAGATATACGCGATTATCTTAAGTAGAAATACATGAAGGTAAAGAGAGTAGACTCCATATAAATGTGGTAGGCTCAAGTCACTTAGCCAGCTAAACATCGAAGCCTATCTTCAAAAGATGGGGCTCAGATATATGGCAGATTGGCTTTAGTGGAAGGGGAAGTTTGTTGGATGTGTGCCCTAGAAGCCAATCTTAGCTGGCATATATTTTTTTCTAGGGCATATTTTGTACTTGTTGGGTAGTCTTAATAACCAATCATATTTATGTGTCTATGATTTGTCCTAAAAATTAACAAAGATAATTTTATACATTCTTAAGGTGTTGAGAATTTGAAAGATACATTATTAGTGGTTAATTTCTAAATGCTCCCAATCGAAGGATCGTTATGGAGGACGGTGATCAATCCATTCGAGATCGGTGCACAGATCACTTTCTTTTAGGATAGATGAGTCTCGAGTCTGTAGTGTAGAGACACTGCAGTGAGAGTGTAGGTGGTTGTTAGAGAACAACTTATACTGAGCATAACCAACACGAAAAATCACTTGGATGTCTACTCACTCGTCAGTGGTTTTCTCGATGCTGTAGTGGTGTGATTGATCCTTTGACCTGCAGTGTGTTGGCTATTCACAGTGAGGCTATATAGTTTGACTGCATATTTCCTTGGTCCCTAGCCACATGGGTCCTTGCTGTGTATGTTGACTATGTAGGTTCAGGTTCGTTGTTTGGAGTAGGATGCACCTAGATGGAATCTATCGATCTTAGTAGAAAAGAAAAAATCCTATGTGATTTGTAAGATTAAGTTCAAAAAATCTTTGGCCAGAGTAAATGTGAATACTGAAAAAGAATTTTTCTCAGATTCAAAAATAAACTCGAGTTGATCCAATCTAGCATATGACTGATGATGGGATTTGACGAGTTCTCCATGACCTCCATCAAGTTAGAACTCTCGATAGAGGGATTGTATCACATGATAACTGCACCTAGGAGTTTATTTTTTTGTTCTACTAGATTGTCACTATATATTGCTAGACATCACTGGTGGATTGTGAGAACTCACTAAGATCATTTTCGGATCAACGATCTTTCCTGAGGTGAGTTGGAATCATTTCAGTCCATCGAAAAGAGTTTCGATGATACTGTGATAGAGATCACGGTATGTCTTACTACCAGACAGAATAGAACCTGAGGGGTCACACACAAAAGGAGCTTGACTTGATCAATGGCTTGAATCATATTCGAATTATCAATCAGATTGATAGTTTGAATTTTAGAAACAGATAATTTGTAAGCGTTACAATTTTGGCAGCTACTAATTGTTAGTAGAGAAAATTAATTGCAAGTACTGTAACTTTTTAGGAGCTAATTAAATTATAAATTAAGTCTTAATTAATTTAAATTTAATTTAATTTAATTATATTTAATTTAATTTAATGTTAATTGGGTTCAATTATCCAAATCAGATTTGGTTTTCAAGCCTGATTGGATCAGGTTTAACTACCTTTTTGAATTTGGCTCATTTTGGACACGATTTAAACTCAATTGAGGCTCTATTTGAACCAGATAAACTATAACTTAGAGAGCCCAAGTTCTGTAGGACTATCTCTACAAAAATAACATCAAAAAGAGAAGTGGAGCATTATTTTTTCACATCCTTATTCATCTTGCGCACGTGAAGGAGAGGGGGCGCCAATAGTTGGCGCCCCACCTTATCTGGGTTTTCTTTTTCTTTCAAATTTTTTTCTATTTGAATTTGATTCAAAATAAGATTAAATCATATCTAATAGGGTGTATAAGAAATTAATTTTGTATGATAAAAATTTTTGAAAATTGGACATGTGCTAAGAGATTACCACGAAAGTTTTCTTGTGACTTACTTTTTGGCGCACAAAAAAAATTTTCATTCCTTTTCCATGCCATTCATTCCTATTTTGGATAAGATTTGATCTTATCTCTAAGGGGTGCGAAGGAGAGGTGGCATGGTTTTGGTTTTTGTATGACAAAAAATTAAGAATAGGGTGTGGCGTGCGTGGGATATGAGAGACCTTTCTTTCTTACCACCAACTTCCTCTCCCAATGCCTCCCCCTTTCATCCTTACATCCCAAGGTCTAGATTTGATAGAGATCAGATATAAGAGAAGAAAAAGAGAGAAAAGAAGAGAAGAAAATAGATTCTTCTTCTCTTCATGGTGATCTGGTTCAGATCCTATTAGATCTACATGAAAGAGTTCGCGCAGCGATCAACTTCTTCAAGATTTGAAAGAAGAGATCCAGATCCAAAGATGAGAAGTGAGATCTGCAAGGTGCTAGCACACGATGATCTCAGTACTCCGATTAGGTGGCTTCGTGTGGATACCAACAGAGGTCGGACATGTGTACGGCTACAATCAGAACTTGGGACATCCGCAAGATCGAGGTATGGAGATCTGATCTCCGTTTATTTTTCTAACTGTTTGTTTTTATGTTTCAGATTTCAGATTGTGAGTACATGTTTGTATCAAGATCTATGCTATGATTTTTAGATCTGATTTGGTACATGAATAAATTAAAATTATTTTAATTTATTTATTTCTGCTGTATAAATGTCTAGAAAAAGTTTTGAACTATACGAACAAAACCGTAGCGATTTTCTAATAGAGCATACATAGGAAGTGCTAGTCTCTTTGAAACATTGATCCCTACTCAATGCTCCTATGACTAGAAATATTCTAAATTAGGATTTTTAGGATTTTAGATCTCACGAGTATGATCTCATCATAATCCTAAATCCATTGTCCTGATTTATGGAGTTCATCATAATCATTACAAAAGTAAGATGCAACATATGATGAAAAATATCTTTTATTTATAAAGTGTCAATTACATGAGTCTAGAAGATTATAAGAAAAATCTATCAAAATATAAATTTTAATTGACTTGTAGGACATATTTCTTTCAATCTTCCACTTGCTCTAAGGCCAATCACCCTTATATTTTATCTCCATACAATCGAGGTGGCGATCAAACTGCTACTGTGGTAGAGCTTTAGTGAACAGCTCTGCTATATTGTTCTTTATTTCTACTCGTTCAATGACTACATCTTATCTTTCAATTATTTCACGAACAAGATGGAAGCGCCTTAGAATATGCTTGGATTTATGATAAGACCTTGGTTCCTTTGCTTGAGCAACTGCTTCAGTATTATCACAGTAAAGTGATACTGGATTCTCAATCTCAGGAATGATATCCAACTCAAAGATGAACTTCTTCATCCAGACAGCTTTCTTGGCAGCTTCACTTGCAGCTATGTACTTTTCCTCAGTGGTTGAGTCAACCACAATCTACTGCTTAGAACTTTTTCAACTTATTGCTCCACCATTTAAAGTAAAAATATATCCTAAAGTAGACTTGCTATCATCAGGGTCTGATTGGAAATTAGAGTCTAAATAGCCTTCTAGTTTTAGATCAGATCCTCCATATATCAGAAAAATATCTTTAATCTTTCTCAAGTACTTAAGAATATTTTTTACTACTTTCTAATGATCCTCTCCTAGATCAACCTGAAATCTTCTAACTATGGCTAAGGCAAAGGTAACATCAAGCCTGATACATAGTATAGCATACATAATCGATCCTATTACCGATGCATAGGAAATAGAACTCATTCTATTTCTCTCTTTCGGTGTTTTAGGAGACATCCTTTTAGAGAGATGTATGCTTTGACTCATGGGTAAGTAACCTCTTTTACTCCCATCCATGCTAAACCTTTTTAGTACTAAATCTATATACCTGGATTAGTACAAGCCTAACATCCTCTTAGATCTATCCTTATAGATCTTTATACCTAGTATATAGGATGCTTGGCCCAAATCTTTCATGAAAAACTTACTTGATAGCTATGTCTTGATCGATTGTAACATTGAGATATTATTTTCAATAAGAAGTATGTCATTCATATATAAAACTAAGAAGACAATGACACTCCCACTAGTCTTCTTGTATACACAAGGTTCATCTATATTTTTGATAAAGTCAAACTCTTTGACTGTAATATCAAAATAGATGCTCCAACTCCTTGAGGCTTGCTTTAATCCACAAATAGATTTTTTAAGCTTGCATACCTGATTTGTTCTCCCTTTTGAGATAAATTCTTCTGGCTGAGACATGTAAACTTCTTCCTCAAGATAACCATTAAGGAAGGTGGTCTTTACATCCATTTATCAAATTTCATAATCATGGTATGCTGCTATTACAAGTATAATCCGTATAGATTTAAGCATGACAACAGATGAAAATATTTCATCATAATCAATATCCTGCTTTTGCCTTAAACCTTTAGCCACCAATCTGGCTTTATAGGTTTCAACTTGGCCATCGGCTCCAATTTTTTTCTTGTAAACCCATTTGCATCTAATAGGGGTCACACCCTCTAGTGCATCAACCAAAGTTCATACTTGGTTAGAATACATGAAGTCCATTTCAGATTTCATAGCCTCTAGCCATTTGTTTGAGTCCCTACTCATGATGATTTCTATATAGGTCAAAGGTTCATCATTCTCAATGATGTGAGCTTCATTATTCTCAACAATGAATCCATACCTTATAGGTGCATTCCGTACTCGATCCGACCTTCGAAGAGGAGGTGTATTTTGTGATTGTACCTCATCAATGGGTATTTTTAGTTAAAGAGAATTTTGTACTTGCATTTGTAGGTCTTAAACTTTTTCAAGTTTAATTTTCTTTCCACTACCTCTTTATAGGATTAACTCTTTTTTCATAAAAGTGGCATGTTTACTGACAAACACCTTTTGTTCAGTATGGTGGTAAAAGAGGTATCCTATACTCTCTTTAGGATAACCTATAAATAAGCATTTATCTATCCTAGTACTCAGCTTATGCCCAAAATTTTTTTTAATATAAGTTGGATAGCTCCATATCTTAAGATACTTAAGATTAGGCTTCTTTCCTCTCCATATCTCATATGGAGTGTTTGGCACAGATTTTGAAGGTACTCGATTCAGGATATATACAGTAGTTTATAGGACATATCCTCAGAAAGAAATGGGTAAGCCTATAAGGTAAATCATGGACCGCACCATATCTATTAAAGTATGATTTCTCTTTTCTACTACACCATTTAGTTGTGATGTATACGGAAGGGTCCATTCTGAGAGAATTTTTTTTTTTTGAGATGATTTAGAAACTCATTGGATAAGTATTCTCCTCCTCGATCAGATCAAAAAATTTTAATTCTTTTCTTGATTTGTTTCTCGACCATATTTTGATACTCTTTAAATTTATCAAAGACTTCAGATTTGTGTTCTATAAGATACACATATCCAAACCTAGATAAATCATCAGTGAATATCATAAAATAAGAGTATCCTCCTCAGGCTTCTATTGTCATAGGACCACATACATCAGTATGTATAAGTCCTAATAACTCACTTGTCCTTTCTCTATGTCTATTAAATAGAGTTTTAGTCATTTTTTCTATAAGACAAGATTCACAAGTTCCTTATGATTCATAATCATAAGGATCAAAGAACTCTTCTTTGTATAACTTGTTAATTCTCATCTCACTTATATGACCAAGTCGATAATGCCAAAGTAAAGTATTATTTATCTCTTCTCTCTTTCACTTTTTACTTTCATCAATATGAAAAATATTGTCATGAGATAAAATCAGAAGATTATTATTAATAGCACCATGACAAAGAATTTTATTAGAAAAAAATTAAGCAACTATTGCTCTTTTCATTAATTTCATAACCTTGTTGCAATAGCAACGGTACAGAAATAATGTTCTTAATGATCTTAGGTATATAATAAAAATTTTCTAGCTCTAAGATCTTTTCAGAAGGTAACTTCAATATATATATCTCTACAGTCTCTATTTGGATGGACTCTCCTCCAGCATCATAGAGTTCGAAGTCATCCTTCTTTAGTGCTTTAATATTCTGTAGCCCCTACAATGACTTGTATATATGAGAACTGCAAGCTATATCCAATATCCAAGAGTTTGAATTAGAAGAACTTAATGATAAAATTGTATGTATCTCATATATACTTTTTGGTGCATCGCTTGCACCAGCCTTTACAGTTGTAAGATATAACTTGCAATTCTTTTTCTAATATCCTACCTTATGGTAGTGAAAGCAGGTTCCCTGTTCAGAGACATTTTTTCCCTTCTTCTTCATCTTGCCACCCTTAGGGTTCAGTGCTTTCTTTGAACCCTTAAAGCCTGACTTTTTCTTAGAGGTTTTACCCACGAGAAGAAGCAGAACCTTTTCTTTCTTTATGTGGCTCTCAACTATCTGGAGCATATTTAACAGCTCAGGCAAGGAGGTATTCAGTTTATTCATGTGATAGTTCATGACAAACTGAGCAAATAACTCAGGGAGAGATTGCAGGATCAAATTCTGACTTAATTATCCATCCATCATAAAACCCAATTAATCCAATCTGATGATCAGGTCAATGATCTTCAGGATATGATCTTGTACCGATGACCTCTCAGTCATTCTAGCATGGAATAACTATTTAGATATCTCATATCTAGTAGTCCTACTTTGTTCTTCATACAACTTTTTAAGATTGAGGAGTATGGATTGAGTATCCATGCTTTAATGCTGTCTTTGCAATTCATTGCTCATAAAAGCCAGTATGATGCACTTGATAGTTAAACTGTCATTCTTTCACATCCTGTATGTGGATACCTCCTTCTCAGTGGCATCATCCCCAACCTCTTGTGGTTCGGAGACATCAAGAACATAGAAAAGCTTCTCCTGAGTAAGTATGATCTTTAAATTTCTCAATCAATCCACATAATTGAGACCGATCAACTTGTTGGAATCTAAAACTCTTCGCAATGATAATGAAGATGCCATTTATAGAATTTAATCTACAATAAAGAATATTACATAAGCAAATAACTCATGTTGATTTACATAATTAAATAAGATCTTTAGATTTAATTGTACCTCTCACTATTTTATCAAACATCATAATCTTCTACTATGATGAACAAGATATATTGCACATTTATCTTAGTGGGATTGAGATCTTAATTTCTCATAATGATCTTGTGTTAACACAATAAATCCTTATGAGTTCATAGGTAGGAAACTCTTTTCAATTATATCTCATACAATTTTCAATATCTTATCTTGATCTCTAAAATATTATTAGTCTTGTGGTAACACAATAAGTTATAATATTTTAGTTAAGTAAGACCCTTCATTTCAATACAATCAAATTTGAATATAACTGCCCTTGTGGTAACACAACAAAGCAGTATATCTAAAATTATCGTAAGCATCTTTTATGTACTAGGATTATATTATATCAGTCCTTATGACAAGTCTTGTGGTAACACAATAAGCTAGCCATAGTTCATGATATAACATTATCCTAGCATGAAGGAAGGCCCTTAGTAGTGTTTTTCAACATTAAGAATTTTCAATATCAAGATTGCTTAACCAAATTGGCCAGGTAAATAAGGTGAGGTTTCCCCCGTTACTTTTTTTAGACATCAATAAATTAGTCAGATCAGTCAACAGAACCAATTAAAGAACCATCTTTAGCACTTTTCTAGATACCAATTGATCAATTGATCAAGAATCGATGAACCCATTGTTGCTAATCACTAACACTTAATATAATTTTTATGAGGGCTTCTTTGATCTCATGCACATTCTAACTATATAATGCTAGTTCACACCAATATATATCAGTATTAAAATATTTTATATGTGCCAATGTAACATATAGATATTCATCATCCTAGGACAACCTTGCAGCATAACTCCGCTATGCTAGGATAATCTTATGTCAGGATGATAACTTGGTGGACCATATATGCATCAATTCATATTATCATATGAAAGCATAATTGATGGCATAATTAATTTTATAGTATGAATCATAACATGCATCACACCGATATTATGTATATATGATTGAACCAAACAAGACCGGCTCTGATACCACTGTAGGGTTTCAGGGTGAACATGCACAGCGAAAGCATAATGGATTTCAAAATTTAAACTATAAAATATTAAATATTAAACCTTTAAACTAGCATCTCTTTAATGATTAACAATCATAAAATATATATTCATAACAAAATTCAAGCAATAGAAGAATACCTGGAATGTTTATTCCAAAATCTGGCAGAACCTCTACTAGGCGCCCAAGTGTTCGCCCTCCAACGGTAATTCACACAGGGCTATAATCAGGACACCAACTCCTCAAGATGATTCCTCCATCAAAATTCTCACTCTAAAAATTTTCTTGGACAACAGGACCTCAAGACCTTCTTCCTCTCCTCCTAGCCTTCCTATCCCTACCTTTCTTCTCTCCTTGTCTTCCTTATATCTCTTCCTAGGCTCTTGTCCTAAAATAAAATTTATCCTTACTATTTTTGAACTTATCCTAATAAGAGAAGGAAGAGACTAATTAGATAATAGAGAGAGTATATAACAAAGAAGAGAAGAAAATAAAAATCTGAATGAAACAAATCCTCCAGTGCACCCCCTTTAAATAGTTAGCGATAGGTTGCCTTCGGATTTGATTCGTGCCCCCTCCACGCACCATCTCACATCTATCAAAAATTCTCACAATCCAAGCCAATTTTCCACACCCATCAGAAAGCTTTTGACACATGACAATCATCAAAAAAAAATTTAAGAGATGCTTCGCGCAGAAGGACTCTTCAGAATATTTTTTTCTCAATGATTCTCTGATGCATCGTGAGGCTTTCTTAGGCATATTTTTTCTCTACTACACACTAGAAGTGGCATGGAAAAAATCTGGAATTAAGAAGTGGCGTGACATTTAGCTAAGAGTCCTTCACAACATGAACTCTAGGTTAGGCGCATGGATAGATTAGGCTAGTTTTCAAATTTCAACCAATTTTCATGATTAAACTAAAAGGTGATTAAGCCACAGAAGGACTCCTCTCACTCAAAATTAACTCAAGATTTTTTTAAAAAATTTTTTATCATAGAAACATTGTATAAAGATGAGGAAGGGGTGTCCCATCTCATGGGACACCAAATCTATTTTTGTGCACAACAAATGCATCCCACACATAAAAAAAAATTTTGATGCATGCAGACCTAGTTCTATGGTGCCAAATTTTTAGTACATGTAGCCAAGGGCTGACCCAACTCAAACCTAAAATTGGTTTGAATTAATTTAGATTTAATTAGCCCAAATTGGAATCAATCTCAATCTGATTCGAAACAAGGAGCTAGGATTTGCAACATGTGCTAGCATGTCAATTTTGCAAACATGATCTAATCCAATTAGACCCCTGATCAATTTTTTTTGTGTGTGACCTATTAAATTTTATATCTAGCCAATAGTGGATTTAAGTATAAGTCGATCTGATTTAATTAGAATTTAATCTAACCAATCTAGATCCAATCGAGCTAACCTGATTTCAGCAAGTAGAACCCTTTCTAATTGGCGATCGAATTAAATTTTTTAATTCGATCAAACCCACAAGACAAGATTGACATCTAGTAATATATAATATCTATTTAAAAGATATAAAATTTTGATAGAAATATCAAAAATATCCTTTAGTAAAAAGTTACCATGCAATTCAATCCTGCGATCTCCCTACATCCTGAATATGATTTTGGGTATGGAATGATGTCAAATCTAATATCATACTCATATTTTTCTTAATCTTTAATGATGATTTGATTAATAAAATATTAAAACTCTTTCTAATTTTTATTCTACTTTGATCAAAGACTTCTTGAATTATCAATCGATTAGAGCAAGTAGGATGCAATCTCCTCTTACCAAGAGTGATCGATTCTATATTGACCTACTCACAACCTTCATACACATTCTACCATATCTAGATTATCTCGTATATAACTAAGTCATGAATGAGTATAAATCAAAATATGGATTTATGTATACAAAGTTTTATGGTAGTCTCAGGTCAAAGGATTCCATGCAGAACTCCCACTATAAGAAAATAATTTTTTGACGGATAAGTAGATTCTATAAGATATTTCTTAAGTCGGATCAATTCAATGAACTCATTCTTTAATGAGCACCCATATCTTTATATTAGTATCTTATACAAGTGACTTATGAGATCAACCATCCTCTCCATCAAGCATACATAGGAAGTGCTAGTCTATCTGAAACATTGATCCCCTATTCAATGCTCCTATGACTAAGAATATTCTAAATCATAATTTTTAAGATTTTAGATCTCATATATATGATCTCATCATAACCCTAAATTCATTGCTCTGATTTATGGAGTTCATCATAATCATTACAAAAATAAGATGCAGCATATGATGAAAAATACCATTTATTTATAAAGTGTCAATTACATGAGTCTAGAAGATTACAAGAAAAATCTATCAAAATATAAATTTTGATTAGCTTGTAGGGCATATTCCTTTCAATTGAATCTTTTTTGGCTTAATTATTAAAAGAAAGTGGATATATTTTGATAGAATTTTAAGAAGATAATAGGTTACGGTGGTTACGTGACATATCGATTATCTTAAATAAAAAAAAAAGCCAGTAAGATTCAAGGTTGCAACTGGTTCACCAGATGCAGGATATCTATGACCACCAAGGTCAGTAGCACCATAGTGGATAAATCCTAGCATGGGAGGTATAAAAGGCAAGAAGATCTAGAATAAGTGGAGAGGAAGAAGAGATCAATTCGAGCACCAAAAAGAAGCGACCACGAATGAGAAAATAAAGGAGCCATATGCAAAGAGAGGAGAATTTAGGATTTCTATGAAGTCTCTTTTTTTCTTCCTTTCCCAAGACCTAAAAGCTAATATTTATAATTTTTTTCTTCTTTCTTCTTTTTATCCTTGCTGATCAATTCAAAAATATCATTTTTTTTGTCTCCTCTTT
Organism: Elaeis guineensis; assembly: GCF_000442705.2. Classification (NCBI taxonomy): domain Eukaryota; kingdom Viridiplantae; phylum Streptophyta; class Magnoliopsida; order Arecales; family Arecaceae; genus Elaeis; species Elaeis guineensis. Next base: position 50,990,421 of record NC_025998.2, read on the forward strand.
TTTCTCTTTCCTCTTTTTCTTTTCTTTCCCACTTCCTATTTTTTTCTTTTTTGATCAATCCAAAAGTGTTATTTTTTCTCTTTCATCTTCTCTTTCCTCTTTTTTTTTCTCTTTCCCCTTTTCTTTTCTTTTCCTCTTCTCTAATAAAAGATAAATCTATTGAAAAATCATATGGTCCTTATAAATTTAGATTGGCTTCCATATTTGGCTAAAAATTAACAAAAAGATTTAGTTCAGATTTGGATCAATCTATCCAATCTTTTCAAATTAATTAAGTGGGATCGAATCAAACAACATAAATGAAATAAAGAAAAATAATGACTTAATGAATAAAATAAAATAATGGATTGATACGCTGTCTCACTCTACCAAATCCAAATTTATTTGGCAAAATCAGTCCAGGTTTTCAAATGTCTATTGTCTCAGTCATTGGTCGTGGTCCATGAGTTTCATAGCTTACCATGACTTCTAAAATCAAATTGCTGAAACTATATGACTTGCACCTAACGAGTATCAACCCTATTCCATCTTGTTAATTTTTTTCTCCTTTGACATTCTTTTTCTACTCGATTTATGAAACTAGTGAAGGGTCTGAGCCCTGTTCCTCTAGATCAAAGTTGATCGGATATAGAGACTTTGAATCACCTTATTGACTTGGCAACTCTACACCATCTAAGCTTCTATCAACATTATAGAATCCTATTTTTATTTACCTCTATCGAATCTTTGCATCTTTAGTGATCTTGATTCAATAAAGTTATTTGATCAAATTGACCTCTCATCATTGGATGGCGTATCGATCTTCATCTTAACTCTTGTTAGACACTACTAATTTGATCATGCTCAATCTCTATTGAACCACTTATATTCTAGTTTGATATTGATCGGATGAAGTTGGATGATTGGATCGATCTGAACTATAGGATGTGACTACCCATTGATCTTATCTTTCCATGATTAACCATATCCTTTTATTTATTAGAGTTGATTATGTATAGGAGAATAGTCTTGACATGAAGATGTCTAAAGTGGAATATTGCAATATGATCTACAAATTGAAGATTTTGAAAAAAAGTTTCTAGAATCATGTAGATTTATTGGAGTACATATCAAGTAAATAACATGACTCTTTTCTATATTTATCAACAAGTTGTATAGTATTTATATTATTTAACTTTGAGTTAGTTTGTTTGTGATTTATGAATATGAAATATAATATCATTTGTTAAATTTATTTCATTATAGAATATTGTTTAATGCATTATTAAATGTATTGATTTTGTTATGGAGTTATAATCAATTGATTTTGATTTTCGAATGGTCTTCTATATTATTCGATCAAAATACAAAATTGATTTTATGGAAAAAGAGATTTAATTCGAGATAGATTTTGACTTGTGATATATCTATATATGGATAGATTTTGACTCATGATATATCTACATATCAAAATCCTACCAATGGGGGTTATATATTGATATATTGAGATTCTACCAGTAAAGGTTACATAATGGTATATCGATATTTTGTCAGTGGAGGTTATATACTAACATTTTGATTATTTTGAGCTCATCCTGGCTTAGTCATAGGATAGAAGTATGGTCATAGTTCATGGTTGTCGAGGTGCATTATATGTTTTGAAAAAATTGATTTGTAAATAAAAATAAATTTTGGTAGGATTGAATTTGCATGCATCTTATTTTGATTAGTACTATATATTTTGAATTGGATCTAGAATTAATGTACTCTGCATGCTTATTTTTCAATATATTGTTATTGCTTGATTTATCTAGCTAAAGTATTGTTGCTTCTGAACTATCAAGCTCATTATCCTCTCTTTTTTTTTTGGATTCAAATGCTTAGTTTCAGATATGGTACTATTTTGGGAGTGAGATTAGAAATGAGATTCAACAATATCAATATTGTTTAGATTTAAATTTATTATTATTAGTTGAGATTTATCAATTGAGAATTATTTGATATAAAGACATTCAAATATATTTATTAGTTATATTGTTTAATTAAATTTTAATTTTTAGTTATTTGAATTAATTCTATTGTGATGCATTAATATCATATTTGGAATGCCTTACATGCTTATTGAAAGAGTTTCCCATGAGTATGCAGCAATTGTCATGATCTTTAGCTTATGATTTTGGATCAAGGGCATGATAATTAATATAGTATCAGAGCATATGTAGATAAATTATGGCATATAAAATCAGACATATGATGAGTAGGCATTGATTGATGAATTGTATAGTATTTATTGTTGGATTTTTAGGTGATTAGCATGCAGATTTTTTACATCTGATGAAAATATAGTTGGAATTTCGTATCTGGGCATGCATGTATGTTTCAAAAAAAAAATTTCTAAGTAACATGATAGAATAGAAGATTAAAATATCTTTTAATCTATATTATGCATGCATAAAATAAAGAACACATGGATCTACATCATATGCTGAAATTGAACACATACTGAATTTTATGCTGAAATTAAATATAGAATCGAATTACATACATGTTTCATAATTTCTTTCTTCAAATCTAGATCTGAAAGAGAGTAGATTCTCTCTTAACCATGTAAGTATCCGACCTCTATGGATATCCACTCAGGATTAGCTTGGAACAGCCCTCTTTGATATTGATCTTTCTTCTCCAAGAACAATCACCCTATGAATCTGAACGAAGCTTGAATCGTGATCAACTTTTTGATCCTTTTCTTAATCATTTTCTTCTCTTCATCTCTTGTTCTTCTTTTTTTGATTATGAAGCAACCAAAGTCTGAAAACCAATAAGAAAGAGGGGTTGCTCAAGCTCCTCTTGAATGTGGAGATGGAGGATGCCCAACTCCTTTGGGCGTTGGATCCAAAAGGGAGAAGAGAAGGAGGCGTGGGGAGTTCTTATGGGAGGCATGGGTTACTAAAAATCTAATATAAGGAGCCTTAGAGAAGGTCCATTTAAATAGAAAAAAGGTTTGAATCTTATTCAAAATCAAATAGCCCCTTAATACAAGTCCTACTTATATTAGGAATCCTTGTAGTCTTAGATATTTAACTCCCTTTAGGAGATCCATTAGACGTCAACTATTGGAGCCTTTGCACCCACTTTTTCACATGTCGTATGAGGCCTAGGGGTTCTCTATACTGGTCCCACTTTCCCTCTTTTAGGTGGGTATGCCAAACTTGATCAAATCAAGTGGCACCCCATGTAAACAATCAAGAAAATTGATTAAGGGTTTGATCCCTTAATTTATATGATCCAAAACCCTAGGTGCCCAATAATTGGAGCTCAATGAATCTAATTCATTTAGGTTATTAGCAAATAATTGACTCAAATTAATCTTATCAAATAAAAAATTTAAGTACAAATAGAAAATTGGGTTCAATCTGTTAGATGTATGCCATAGAAGCTAATCTTGGTTGAAGCATATCATATTACTAGGACATAGTTTTATACTTTATGAGTATTTATATTATCATTCATATTTTATGTGTCCATGAATCATCCAAGAGATTAATAAGATGATGACACATATTCTCAAAGAATTAAGAATTTGAAGCATGTGTCATTAATGCTTAATTCTTAAATTGTGCCTGGTCATAGGATCATCATAGGGATGGTGATTGATTCAGATAGATCGATACACAGATCACTTTCTTTGGACAGATAAATCTTGAGTCTATAGTATAGTGACACTGGAGTGAGAGTATAGGTGGTTGTTAAAGAATAACTAGCACTGAGCATGACCAACAAGAGAAGTCACATAGATGTCAGCTCACTCGTTAGTGAGTTTCTCGATGCTGCAGTAGTGTGATTGATCTTTTGACCTACGATGCCACAGCTGCTCGCAGTGAGGCTGCTGGAGTTTGACTATACATAAATATTGTTGAAAAATATATCTTAAAGTCAATTGTCAGTCCATTGATGATTGTACTCATACTTATAAAATATATATATATTTTTATTAATAAAAATTAATTGGCTTTTTCATCATATTTTGTCCATCTTATTTTGAACTCCTGTGATTGTGATAAAATTTTTAAGACTATAATTAATCAACAAAAGAGAATTTGTCATTTAGTTCTTAAAAGTGTTCGTGACCGAATGATATACTGTTAATAGGATGATAGCAATATCGAGTATAGGTCGTTGCGTGCCATATGAGTTGGTTATCCTTTTAACTAAAGAGTGTGAAGACACTAGTATAGTATGCAGATAGAATGTATGCATACATTCACATCAAATGTGACCATTTGCCAAGCATTTGGCTGTCAAGAGTAGCTCATGAAGGGTATGGGCATAAGTATCCGTCAGACCTGATATCACCACAGTGACTTGTAACCAACTCACTGTACTTTAGTAGCAGACCATCTGAGTTTCTGATTCAGTGATGGAAGAATACTAGATGCAGTCAAGTACTTATCAAGTTAGTGTATGAGTCAAGATGAAATTGACCCCTCTGAATTAGTAGGAGATATGCATCAGTGTATTTCAATTTACTTAACCTTAGGTAGGGTAATCCATATGATAGATTTGAAAGGTTGAAATACAATGTGATCGACTATATTAGGATTGACAGTCAAATCTTAGGTCACCTTGAGTATTAGGGTCAAAGAGATAAATTATATGGTAACCATACGCTAGTAGGTTCTAGAATGTTACTTTGCAATCTTTTGGCCTATCTAGATATCGGATCCCATTGCTAGATGGTTACATCGATTAGTATAAGAAGTTGTTCCTATACTACCGACTTAGGTTCAAACCTATGGGGTCACACACATTAGAAAATTAGGTCAGATCTAATGGTTGAAGAGTCCAATTGGATTGTGACTCTGGTGAGAAGTCTCACTGAGATTGAGACTCTGGATGAGAGTCCCACTAGACTGGGACTCTACTATTAATCAAAAATTAGTTAGTAATTAGATTACTAATTGACTCAATTTGATTGAGCAAAGAGCTTTGGATCAAATCTAATTGAATTAGATTCAATTCGACTTAGATTGGATTTGATATAATCAAGCCTGATTGCAAAGAAAGTTTGATCCTAATTCGATTAGGACTTGAGCTCAGCTAATCACTAATTGGATTAGAAATTTATTGAAATAATTAGACTCCTAATTAGATTATATTCATTTCTAACATCGGGTTCAAACCAGATTTGATTTGGTTTAAAATTAATTGGGAAATGAAGAGTCCAAGCTAACAAGGACTCTATCTCTTTATCCTTGCACCACCTTGGACCCATACACCTAATCTCAATGCCAAATTGGACTTGGCTTGAGGTTTTTGGTGTCAAGAGAGAGAGCTCAATAATAGGAGATAGCAAGGCATGATGAGTCATGATCTTATCTCCTGCCTAATTTGAATACGATCAAAATTAGAGATAAGGAGAAAGAAAGGAAAGAGATTTTTCAAACAAGAAAAGAGAGGAGGCACCAATTATATTTTTCTTAATTTTCTTTGAGGAGTTTTTAGGTGTGTGAGACTCTTGATCTCCTTCCCCATGCTAACTCTTAAATTTGAAAATTTTGGGATGCCCAAAAGGTGTTTGGTGTGGATTCAATTGGCGCCCTCTCCCTTGGATCAAAACCCTAGCCCTTGTCTATTTAAAGGGGGCTCCAATCTTGGATGCCCCAATCTTGGTTTTCTCTTGTTGATTTTATTTTCTCTAGAGCTCTTTCTCCTCTCCTCTTCCTCCTACAAATCTCTTCATTTTTTGGAGTGTCTAATGTCCTTAAAGAAGAAGAAAGAATTCAACCTCAAAGATCCTTGCAAGCTAGCACTTCCAAAGAGCTTGATCTGTGCTGGTCTTCATGTAGATGTTCTATAGAGGTCGGACAACTTCATATGGCTGCAATCAATCTAAAAGAGAGCTTATCCAAGTGTTGGACTAGCAGAGATCAAAAGTTTTCAATTTAGTAATAGTTTCCAAACTTTCTTGATCATTTTTATTAGATCTAATGGTTAGATCTAGAATTGCAACATTGATCAGATCGATGCAAGTTTTATTTTCAGATCTTATGTGTTGAATATATGCCCTAGAAGTTAATCTTGGCTGACACATATCATACTACTAGGATATAATTTTATACTTAATGGATATTTATATTGCCATTCATATTTTATGTGTCCATGAATCATCCAAAAGATTAACAAGATGATGATACATATTCTCAAAGAGTTGAAAATTTGAGACGTGTGTCATTGATGGTTAATTTCTAAATTACTCCTGGTTATAGGATCATCATGAGGATGGTAATTGATCTAGATAGATCAGTGCACAAATCGCTTCCTTCGGACAGATGAGTCTCGAGTCTACAGTGTAGTGACACTGGAGCGAGAGTGTAGATGGTTGTTAGAGAATAACTAGCACTGACCATAACCAACACGAGAAGTCACATGAATATCTAGTCACTCGTTAGTGACTTTCTCGATGCTACAGTGGTGACTGATCCTTTGACCTACGGTGCTACAGCTGCTCGCAGTATGACTACTGGAGTTTGACTACACATAAATATTGACTCAATGATTCTTTGTAGTGGATGTTAGCAATAGTTGGTCCACTATAGGAGTAGGTCATACACTTAGATGGAATCTATCGATCCTAGCAGAAAGGAGTAGTCCTATGGGATTTAAAAAGTTGAGTCCTTAAGTCTATGGCATAGGAGTGTGATTAATGAAATAAAATTTTCATGAAAATCATACATGGACTCGAGCTGATTGAATCTATCATATGACCGATGATAAGATTTGATGATTCATCCATGACCTATCATCTGGTCGAAACTCACGATAGAGGGATTGTATCATTCGTTAACTGCACCAAGAAGTTTATCATCTTTTATTCTACTAGGTTGCTACTACATACTGCTAAATATCACTGGTGGATTGTGAGATCCACGAGCATCATCTCGATGATCGATGATCCTTGATGGATAGAGTTGAAATGGTTCTAACCCATTAAAAAGAATTTTGATAATATTGTGATAGAAATCATAATATATCTCACTATCAGACAGAATAGAACTTATGGGGTCAAACACAAAGAGATTTTTGACTGATCAGATGGTTGAATTACGATTATGAATCATGATATGATTTAATTATCAATTTGATTGATGATTAATCCAATACAAAAGTTATAATTAAGTAACTCGCTAAAGAGTTAGTGAGTTATAAGAGGATTAATTAATAATTAGATTATTAATTGACTCAATTTAATTAAGCAATGGGGTTTACATGAAGTCTAATTAAATTAGATTTAATTTGACTTGATATGGATTTTATTTGATCAAACCTATATGGATTATGAGATAATCAAATTGCATGGGAGAATAATTTTTGTTTGATTAGGATTTGAATTTAACTTAATTTCTAATTAGATTAGGATCTAATTAAAAGTGTTTGGATTCCTATTTGGATTAAGAATTTTTCTCTTCATGGGTGCACTAAATCTTAATTGGATTAGGATTAAATTGAGTTTGACTCAAGCACCAAGAGAGAATCCAAAAGGACTAGGACTCCTCTAATTAGATGACATCTAATCTAAATAGTTTGAGCTCCTAATTAGATCAAGATTTCAATCTATTTGGATATAATCAATTTTTAATATGATTAGAATTGGTTAGAATTTTATTGGATTTAAATCAACCACCTAAAGAGGAGTCCCATGATATTAGGATTCTCCCTCTCCATGTGCCATAAACCAGCCCCACGCCCACTTTGTTTTAGCACCTAAATTTTCTCCATGAGGCATGAAGTTTTGTGCGTGAAAGGAGTTCATGCTAACCCCTTTTCTTTGTGAGAAATATTGGTGCAAAATAGGAAGGAGTTGGGCGGCATAAAAATCAAGAGTCCTATGATACATGGACTCTTATCTCTTCACCTAAACCCTATCTCTTCTCCTATTTAAACATGGATCAAGAGGGCGTTAGATGGCTGATTGTGATCAAATTTGAGATGCCAAAATTAGAGCAAGGGGTGCATGGAAAAATCCTAGGGAGAGGCGTGGCATGGAGGTGAAGGGTGTGAGTAAGGTGGTTGCTTCCATCCCTTCTTTCTTACCAACCACCAAAGGTTGGTTGTTAGGACCATATCTCCCTCTTTTGTCCCAATTTAGACATGGATTTTTCTCTCTTCTTTGTCCAAAAAGTTGGACAAAAATTTTTACATCTCTAGCGTAGAGATTTGGTGCATGGATTTCAGAAAAAAAAGAGAAGAAAGAGTTCTTCTCATGATCTCTAGTGTAGATATCATCATCCTCCTATGTTCTTCTTCTTCTCTAAGAATGTCTTGTGAGAAAAAAAAAATTTTCAATCATCAAAATGCGATCTCTATAAAGGAGCTAGTATCCCGATGAGATCAAGAAGCTTCTGATTAGATCGAAGTCTCGTGTGGATATCCGAAGAGATCGGACGCTTGTGCGGCTTCAAAAGACCTTTGGAAGACATCCATGATCGTCAGTTCATGATATGGATCTGTTGGATTCTTTTCTTGATGTGTGATGATCATGAAACTAGCAACAAGATCTGAGGAAAGCTTTGATCTTTGATCTATCACCTAGAACAAAACAATCTACAAAAAAATTCAGCAATCTTGTAGATCTAGGGGATTTACCTTTGGAAGAGCCTTAGATCATTTTCTCTTGCTTCCAGATCTGAAACTCCACCTTGAAAACCTTCAAACCAGAGGATCAAAGATGTGGAATCCTCTTTAGATGGCAGCAAACTCATGGAGCCCCTTAGAGAAGGGGCGGCAACATAAGGAAGCAAAGCTAGCACCTTCAAACTTTCCTTGTTTGAAGGTGGTGGCCAAGAAAACCCTAGGATGCTGCTGGTGGCATGGAGAATATAAGGAGATAGAGAGAGATGGAGAGAGAGAGAGAGAAAATTTGAGAGAAAATGGTCTTTATTCAGCTTGGTTCAATCGGAATCACAATACAATGTATATATATACAGGGCCAATGTGACCCAACCAAAAACTCCCATGGCTAACCCATGTGAGATTGTTCACCCAAACCCATGTATATCCATGACTTGACCCAATCTCATCTCTTTTGGACTCAAGCCTAGCCCAATAAAAGTTATCCCCTCAAGGCCCAAATCCCCTGTACCTCGAAACTGTGAAGGCTGACAGCCTTTCACCCTAGGCCCAAACTAGCCCTAAAACTCTCATGAATGCCTCATGAGCTTTGGACCTTGGCCTTTTTCTTGGTCTCTTGAGCCTTAGAGCACCACACCAGATCCTACAATCTTCACCTTGGTGCCCCAAGGCCTCAGCAAACTCCATCCTGTCTATCAAGCCCATCAGTCCCACACAATAGCGAAGCTATCTCATGAAGTACCTTCGTAATGCATAGCTGGATTCTCCTTAGTATGAACCTTCACCAGTTTCATCTCACCATCCTTGGTGAGCTCTCTGATCTGATAGTACCTGATGTCGGTGTGCTTCATCCTTGCATGATAAATGAAGTTCTGTGCAAGTAACAGTGCACTCTGACTGTCGCAGTGCACTCTGATGGCCTCCTGTGGGATGCCCATCTCCAGCGCCAAGCCCTTCAGCCATAGGGCCTCCTTCACTGCCTCTATGATACCAATATACTCAGCTTCAGTGGTGGATAAGGCTGTTATAGGTTGCAAGCAAGATCTCCATGAACGGACCTCCATATAGGTTGAACACAAAACCTATTGTTGAACCCCGGGTGTCCACATCTCCATCAAAATCTACATCTACGAACCCTTGTATTTGCTCTTGAGCTTCCTTGGATATGTTGGAGTGTCCCTCAGCACCTCCTACTATCTATAGCAGATGCCAACTCCAACAGAACTCACCAAATATCTGAAGATACCCTTCAATGCTCGCCTGTGCTCCTTGCCAAGCTGTGCCATACCTACTCACCTGACTAACTGCATAGGCTAAATCCGACCTACAACATATCATGGAGTACATAATGCTCTCCACACCAGAGGCATATGGCATTCTCTCCATCTTTTGAGCTTTCACCTTAGTCTGTGGTGACATGGTCTTCGAAAGACTGATGTGCCTAGTAAGTGGCAGCACTGTCGGTTTGGCTTCCTTCATCCCATACCTTTCTAAGACCTTTTGTATGTAGCCTCCTTGAGATAAATGCAGCAACCCCTTAACTCAATTTTTGAAAATTTTTATGCCTAGGATCTTCCTCACAGGCCCCAAGTCCTTCATCTCAAACTGAAAGGAAAATGCCCTACAAGCCAATCGAAATTTGTATTTTGATGGATTTTCTTGTAATCTTCCAGACTTCTGTATTGACTCTTTAAATAATAAAAGATTTTTCATCATATTGCATCTTACTTTAGTAATGATTATGATGAACTCCATAAATCAGGAAAATAGGTTTAGGGTTATGAAAGATCATACCTATGAGATCAAAATCCTTAAAAATCCTATTTAGAATATTCCTAGTCATAGGAGCATTGAGTAGGGATCAATATTCCGGATAGATTAGCACTTTCTATGTATGCTCGATGGAGAGGGTGGCAGATCTCATATACCACTTGTGTGAGACACCAATACAAGAAGTGGGTCTCTTAGAGAATGAGTTCACTGAATTGATCGACTTAAGAAACATCTTATGGAATTTACTTACCTGTCAAGAGATGTTTTCTTATAGTGGGAGTTGTGCATGTAATCCTTTGACCTGAGACTACCATAGAACCTTGTATACATGAATCCATATTTTTTGTTCATACTCATTCATGACTTAGTCATGTACGGGTGTTCTAGATATGGTAGAATGTGTATGGAGGTTGTGAGTAGGTCAACATGGAATCGATCACTCCTGGTAAGAGGAAATGCATCCTACTTGTTCTGATCGATTGATGATTCAGGAAGCCTTTGATCAAAGTAAATAAAAATTAAAAGGATTTTTAATATTTTATTATTGAATCATCATATAAGATTGAGAGAAATATGAGTATGATATTGGATTTGACATCATTCCATATCCAGAGTATATTCGGGGTCAGGGAATCGCAGGATCAAATTGCACGATAACTTTCCACTGAAGGGTATTTTTGGTATTCTATCAAAAATTTATATCTTCTAGGTAGACATGATAGTTGCTAGACTCAATCTTGTCTTATGGGTTTGATTGAATTAAAGAGTTTAATTCAATCACCAATTAGAAAGAGTTCTAATTGCTGAAATCAGGTTAGCTTGATTGGATCTAGATCGGTTAGATTAAATTTAATCAAATCAAATCGACCTGAACTCAGATCTATTGCTGGCTAGATATGGAACCCAATGGGTCACACACAAAGAGTATTGATCAGGGGTCTAATTGGATTAGATCATGTTTGCAAAATTGACATGCTAGCACATGTTGCAAAAAAACTAGCTCCTTGTTTCGAATTGGGTTTAAAATTGATTCCAGATTGGGCTAATTAAAGCCAAATTAATTCAAATCAATTTTGGATTTGAGTTGGTTCAGCCCTTTCTGCATGTACCAAAATTTGGGCCAGGAAACCAATCTCCATGAGTCAAAATTTTTCATGTACGTGGGTGCAGTTTTGTGTGCAGAAATAGTTTTCGCATCCCATGAGATGGGATGCCTCATCCTCGAGCTTATCCTATGTTCCATGATGAAATAATTTTTTATGATTCCTAACTTTATTTTGAGCGTCAAAATTTTTTTAAGTTAAAATTCCTTTTGGTTTAATCATGAAATTCGTTGAAGTTGGAAATCCTGTCAGCCTGATCCATGCGCCTGACCAAGAGTCCAACTTGTGAAGGACTCTAACCCATTTGTCATGCCACTTTTTAATCTGAATTTTTTACACAACATTATCATGTTAGTGCCTTAATGTTTGTCTATTAGATGGACAAAATTACTTGATGGGTGGTGGAAAAAAATTATGCCATGGAAGCTGCATGACTCATCGGAGAATCATCGAGAAAAATGTCCGAAGAGTCCTTCTGCATGAAGCATCTCTTGGATTTTTTTTTGATGATTGCCATGTGTCAAAAACTTTCAGATAGGTATGCAAATTCATCAGGAGGCATGAGATTTTCTGATGGATGCGAGATGGCGCATGGAAGGGGCACGAAAAATTCCCGAAGGCAACCCATCGCTAAGTATTTAAAGGGGGTGCGCCGGGGGATTGGATTCATTCAGATTTCCAATTCCTCCTTTCTTTCTAACATCCTCTCCCTATTGTCCAATTAGTCTCTTCCTTCTCTTGTTAGACAAGTCCAAAAATAGAAAGGACAAGTCTGATTTTAGGACAAGAGTCTAGGAAGAGAATTAAGGAAGACAAGGAGAGAAGAAAGGTAGAGATAGGAAGGCTAGGAGAAGAGGAAGAGCGTCTTGAGGTCCTGGTGTTCAAGAAAATTCTCAGAGTGAGAATTTTGGAGGAGAATCATCTCAAAGAGTTGGTGTCCTGATCATAGCCCTGTGTGGATCACCGTTGGAGGGCGAACACTTGGGCGCCTGGTGGAGGCTCTATCAAAATTTGGATTAAGTGCTGCAGGTATTCTTCTATAACTTAAATTTAATCTTGAATTTATGTTATATATGATTGTTAATCATCAAAGAGATATTAGTTTAAGGGTTTAATATTTAGAATTTCTTTATTAAAATTTTGAAATCCATTATGTTTCCACTCTGCATGCCCACTCTGAAACCCTATAGTGGTATCAGAGCCAGCCTTGTTTGGTTCAATCATATATACATAATATTTATGTGATCCATAGTATGATTTATACTATAAAATGATTTATACTTTCATATGATGATATGAAATAATACATATATCATTCACCACTTCATCATCTTGACATAAGGTTGTCCTAGCATAACGGGATTATGCTGCAAGGTTGTCCTAGGATGATGAATGTCCATATGTTACACTTGCACATGTAGAAAATTTTAATGTTGATACATAAATGGGTATTATGTAGTTAGAATATGCATGAGACCAAATAAAATCCCTCATTAGAAAATTATATTAAGTGGTAGTGATATGCAACATGAGTTAACCAATTCTTGATCAATTAATCAATTGGTGTCTAGGAAAGTGCTATAGGTGGTTTTTTAATTGGTTCCATTGTCTGACCTGGCAATTTATTGGTGTCTAAGGAAAGCAACGGGGGGACCCCCACCTAACTTACCTGGCCAATTTGATTAAGCGATCTTGATATTGAAAAACCCTAATGTTGAAAACACTATTAAGGGTCTTTCTTCATGCTAGGTTAATGTTACATCATGAACTATGGCTAGTTTGTTGTGTTAACATGAGGCTTGTCATAAGGATTGATATAACATAATCCTGGTGCATAGAAGATGCTTACGGCAATTTTGAATATACTACTTTGTTGTGTTAACACAAGGGCAGTTATATTAGAATTTGACTGTATTGAAATGAAAGGACTAACTTAACTAAAATATTATAGCTTGTTGTGTTAACATAAGGCTAATAATATTTTAGAGGCCAAGATATAATATTGAAAATTGTATGAGATGCAATTGGAAAGAGTTTCCTACCTAGAAACTCATAAGGGTTTGTTGTGTTAACACAAGATTATTATGAGGAATTAGGGTCTCAATCCCACTAAGATAAATATAACATATGTCTCGTTCATCATAGTAGAGGGTTATGATGTTCGATAAAATAGTGGAGGTATAATTAAATCTAAAGATCTTATTTAATTGTATGAGTTAATATGAGTTGTTTGCTTATGTAATATTCTTTAATTATTGTAGATTCAATTCTATAAATGGCATCTTCATTATCATTGCGAGGAATTTTAGATTCCAACAAGTTGACCGGTCCAATTATATGGACTGGTTGAGGAATTTAAAGATCGTACTCACTCAGGAGAAACTCTCCTATATTCTTGACATCGCTGAACCACAAGAGGTTGGGGATGATGCCACAGAAGAGGAGGTATCCACATACAGGATGTGGAAGAATGACAGTTTGATTGTCAAGTGCATCATACAGGCCTCTATGAGCAATGAGTTGTAGAGGCAGCATGAGAGTATGGATACTCAATCCATACTCCTCAATCTTAAAGAGTTGTATGGAGAACAGAGTAGAACTGCTAGATATGAGATATCTAAGCAATTATTTCATGCTAGAATGACTGAGGGATCATTCGTACAAGACCATGTCCTGAAGGTCATTGATCTGATCACTAGATTGGGTCAACTTGGTTTTGTGATGGATGGAGAATTAAGTCAGGATTTGATCCTGCAATCTCTTCCCGAGTCATTCGCTTAGTTTGTTGTGAACTATCATATGAACAAACTGAATACCTCCTTACCTGAGTTGTTAAATATGCTTAAGATAGCTGAGAGCCATATTAAGAAAGAAAAGGCTCCACTTCTTCTTATGGGTAAAACCTCTAAGAAGAAGTCAGGTTTTAAGGGTTCAAAGAAAGCACTGAATCCTAAGGGTGGCAAGATGAAGAAGAAGGGGAAGAAAATCTCCGGACAGGGTACCTGCTTTCACTGCGGCAAGGCAGGACACTGGAAAAAAAATTTCAAATTATATCTTGCAACTATAAAGGCAGGTACAAGCGATGTACCAAAAGGTATGTATGAGATACATACAATTTTATCATTAAGTTCTTCCAATTCAGACTCTTGGGTATTGGATACTGCCTGCGGTTCTCATATCTGCAAGATGTTGCAGGGGCTGCAGAACATTAGAGTGCTTAAGAAGGGTGACTTCGAGCTCTACGACGCTGGAGGAGAGTCAATCCAAGCAGAGGCTGTAGGGACATATATGTTAAAGTTACCTTCTGGAAAGATCTTAGAGCTAGAAAACTGTTATTATATGCCTAAGATCATTAGAAATATTATTTCTGTATCGTTACTATTGCAACGAGGTTATGAAATAAATGGAAAGAGCAATAGTTGCTCAATTTCTTTTTCTAATGAAATTATCTGTCATGGCGTTATTAATAATGGTCTTCTAATTCTATCTAATGACAATGTTTTCCATATTAATGAAAGTAAAAAGTGAAAGAGAGAAGAGTTGAATAATACTTTACTTTGGCATTGTCGACTTGGTCATATAAGTGAGACAAGGATTAACAAGTTATACAAAGAAGAGTTCTTTGATCCTTATGATTATGAATCATTAGGTACTTGTGAATTTTGTCTTATGGGAAAAATGACTAAGACTCCATTTAGTGGACATGGAGAAAGGACAAGTGAGTTATTAGGACTTGTACATACTGATGTATGTGGTCCTGTGACAACAGAAGTCAGAGGAGGATACTCTTATTTTATAACATTCACTGATGATTTATCTAGGTTTGGATATGTGTATCTTATGAAACACAAGTCCGAAGCCTTTGATAAATTTAAAGAGTATCAAAGTATGGTCGAGAAACAAACTGAAAAAAATATTAAAATCCTTCGATCTAATCGAGGAGGAGAATACTTATCCAATGAATTTTTAGATCATCTTAAAGAAAATAAAATTCTCTCAGAACGGATCCCTCCCTATACACCACAGCTAAATGGTGTAGCAGAAAGGAGGAATTGCACTTTATTAGATATGGTGTGGTCCATGATGTGCCTTACAGATTTGCCAATTTTTTTTCTGAGGATATGCCCTAGAAACTGCTGTCTATATCTTGAATAGAGTACCTTCAAAATTTGTACC